>NC_037681.1:6056143-6262176 GCF_003255815.1 Theropithecus gelada
GGGGGGGGGGGGGGGGGGGGGGGGGGGGGGGGGGAGGGGGGGGGGTAAGGAAGGAAGGGAGGGAAGAAGGAAGGAAGGAAAGGGAGAGAGGGAGGGAAGAAGAGAGGGAAGGAAGTTATCAAACCCAAACTCTGTGCAGGGCCGGAGATGTCTCCATGGGACCCCTAGAATAGATAGGTTCTTGCCTGTTCTCCTGGTGGATGGAGATGCCCACCAGTAGCTGTGAGAGTCTCCCCAAAGTCCTGATTGTGGCTCCAAGTTCTGTAGGACTCATTAGTCTTTTTTCCCTAAAGGGTCTTGCCATTGAGAGGCAGGTGATGTGCTGTTTCAGAAAACAAAATTGGGACATGTCCTGATATGACATTCATCAAATATATACAGATAGGTGTCACAGCCCCCAAAAAAGCTTATCTCTTCTAGACCACACATGGCTATTTCCTCCAACTGTGTCAGATATTACAAAGTTTCTAGCAATCAAAACAAGCCAAATGTCATTCTCAGGACCCGTTGGAGGATTTTTTGCTTTGTTTTGGTTTTGTACGGTATCCATACCATTTTCCAAATTCTTTTGTCCTTACATACTTTGTTTTTTCTTTAAAAAAACATCACCTATAATCCCATCACCAGACAAAACCACTAGAAATAAACTAACATTTTAGCCATGTTTTTCTGTATACAAAAAGTATGTGTGGAATTTTTCATTATAATATTGGGACCATGACATCTATCACACTTTTTATTAGGAAATGGCCTTCAACAATACACTTTTAACAATATGCTTGATGTCTGTGTAATATTTCATCTTACAAATATATCATGATTTATTTAAGCATTCCCTGATTGCTTGCTTCTAGCTAGAAAAAACAATTTTGGTAAGTGTCACCACTGGGCTAGAGTAATCTCAGCCAATCCTCCTAATAGCGCAGTGAGACCAGAGTTATGATAATCTTCAGTTAATGGACAAGGGACATGATGGTGTGAAAGGATAAATAAACTACCCAAAGACAACTAGCTAGTGAGACCAGCATGGACAGTCAAGTCCAGTGCGTGTAATTTGTACTCCCCTGCACTGTTGCTCATATCCTTGGACCCTTGCATACATGATCTTCTTAGTCATCTTGAAAGAGAAATGTTAGCTTACTGTTTTTATTTGCATTTCTTTGGTTGCTTTTGAGTTTGAGCATCTTTCCATTTCTTATAGACCATTTGCATTTGTTTTTCTACAAAATGTCTGTTCATGGCTTTTGCCCATTTTTTTGTTAGCTTTGTCCTCTGTATACACACACGTATATTATTAGTCCACTATCTGTCATGTAAATTCCCCAGTTTTCTTCTTGGCTTTTAATTTTGTTATGGTCATTTAGGACTAAGAAGTTTTAAGTCTTGTATGCTTACCAATATTTAATCTATGACTATACCCATTATTTTTATACTTAGAAAGTTTTCATTCCTATCAAGTATAGATAAATGTTCAGTTCTACTATTTTATTTTAACTGTGCAGTGTGTTCATTTTTGGCATTTAATTAATTAATCTATCTGGATGTTATCATTAGTTTCCTTCTGAAAAAGTCAGTCCAGGCCGGGTGTGGTGGCTCACACCTGTAATTCCAACACTTTGGAAGGCTTGAGTCCAGGAGTTCAAGGCCAGCCTGAGCAACATGGCAAAACCCTGTCTCTATCAAAAATACAAAAATTAGCCGGGAGTGGTGGCACATGCCTGTGGTCTCAGCTACTCAGGAGGATAAAGTGGGAGGATTGCTGGAGCCTAGAAAGTTGAGGCTGCAGTGAGCCATGGTTGCACCACTGCACTCCAGCCTCGGTGACAGAGCAAGACCCTGTCTCAAAACAAACAAACAAACAAACAAACAAAGGCAGTCCAGATGTACTGGAACAAGCTTGTGTGGGATGGCTACATTTCCTGTTCTAACACACCTGTTAACTGGATGAGCTCCTATATCCTCATCCAGGTGCCAGGTCTGCCACACCTGGTACTGGCATGAGCCCTATGGGGAGCATACCAGCAGAGACATTATACTTCCACTGAGACAAAATAAAGCCACATTGACTTTTAGTATTCATATTATCAACTGACATTAAACCCATGGCAACTAAAATCTCCAGTTTTTTTTTTTTTTTTTTTTTTTATTCTGGGGGTGAGGGTACAACTTTTAGAGAAAATATCTCTCCCTAAGACTGCCAATCACTCTAAATTTGCATCTAACACTTCCACATAACTTTATCTACTGAATAGGCAGTATTTACCATCTGCTGCTTCATCTTGTAGCATAATTTTCTTTTATATTCCCAGGTGTGAAAATATTCAAACTGACCCCTAATTTTCAGCTTTCAGAGCTATCTGCTACTTCCCAGGTCACTTTGGTTTTTAAGTTCTTTCACATGCTGTTGTTGGACATCTGGGTTATTCCCAAGTCTTGTTTTCATATAGGCAGCTGTCAAGTCAAGATAGCCATGGCTCTGCCTGGCATGTTCTTTAAGGTTGCATTTTTATTTTTATTGTTTTATTTTATTTTTCTTGGAGAGAAGAGTTTCACTCTGTTGCCCAGGCTGGAGTGCAGTGGCATGATCTTGGCTTACTGCAACAGATCTTGACTTACTGTAACCTCCGAGTCCCAAGTTCAAATGATTCTCCTGCCTCAGCCTCCCAAGTAGCTGGGATTACAGGCACCCGCCATCACGCCTGGCTAATTTTTGTATTTTTAGTAGAGATGGGGTTTCACCATGTTGGCCAGGCTGGTCTCAAACTGCTGACCTCAGGGGATCCACCCAACTTGGCCTCCCAAAGTGCTGGGATTACAGGTGTGAGCCACTGTGCCCAGCCGCATTTTTAATATTCAGTGTTTTTCTTGGCATATATTCCAACTAAATTCTTATTAGTGTTGTTGGCTTGACCTCATATTTGGTCCTATTGAAATGAATTTGAATCATTCATGATTTGGTTCTTTATTGCATTCATTGTCCTTCTTGGCTTCTGGTTACCCACACATTAGACACAAGTGCCTTTGGCATCTTTTTTCAAATCTACAGATGAGGAAACTGAGTCCTAGAATGGTGGAGTGATTTGATGAATATTGCAAAACTATAATGGGGAGATTAGATGGGGATCCAAGTCTTGTGCCCCCAAAGACAGGACACCAGGCAGTGTAGAGGTGGCCAGTACCAGAGCAACAGCCTAATGATGCTATGTGTGTCACACACCCAGCTCACTCAATCCTGACCACAACCCCCACTGCTTTGATTCCTGCCCCATCAGTAGCAACTGAAAGGACATCTCCAAGTTCACCTTCAAGGACACCGTTAAGGCTGGGCCAGAGGAAGCTGGGCCAGTGGAAGGACATGACCCCTGGCACTGTTCCCCTTCATAAGACTTCACAGTTCATCATTTCATTTGGGCATCCTTTTACAATTCACTAGGAATCCCTCTTATCTTATTTTCATCTGGTCCATATTCCTGCATTTCAAAAACAAGACTGTTCTGAAAAACTGTCAGCTGCTTGCTGAGGTTATTTTTGGTATACAGTACTTACCAGAGTCACCTGGTCAGCATTAATCACCCCATCATGAAAGACTCATGGTTGTTTGGGGGGTATCGAACCCATGTTGTACCCTATATTTTTTCTGAAATATTTTCAATCCAGATGGTCAATAGTTCTAGAATATTCCCTCAGGGATTGCCATTGAGCAATTGACCATTTTTACAAATGTTGGAAATGGACCATTTGCCCAGGAAAGGGCTTCCCTGTGTTGAGTCACTGTGCTGCTGCCAGGTCATCGAAGAGTTTTCATTGTTAAACTCGTGTAGGGCATCCAAGCACCACCTTGCTGCCTTTTCACCAGGCCAGGGGTCCACCTTTTGGAAGAGCATCTTTCTAACTAGAAGGGAGAGACATGAAGTTGAAATTGCTTGGCTCTGCCTCCCTTCTTTTTTTTTTCCCCCAAGTGTCTACATTTTAGCATCTTCCCTGTGCAATCCCTTTCTTGTCCTACTCTTCAAATAGCTTTGAAAACCCTTCTGAGATCGCGGGCCTATTTGCAGCCTCTGCGTGGTGTGGGCTTTTGGTTTCCCAGTGTGGTTCTCATAGGTTCAGGCCCCCCCTATCCTGGTATTTTCCTTGACTCCGTGTCCACTTCTCATCTTCTGGGTATCTCTTTCGTAAAGTCTGAGATCACCAGTGGTCACCCTGTGTGGCCCACATTGGATTTTTCTAGCTATTTCCTCTTTTTGGTCCTCACTGGGCTTATTCAGGATTATTTACTACACATATGCAGAATTTGGAGTTTCCCCCTAATCTTTTTTCTCACTTGGGATCTGTGTGTGTTCAGACCCCCTAGCCCCAGCCTTCCAGGTTAATATTGTGTGGCACTAGGACATTAGCATCAGTTTCTTCAATTTGATATAATTGTGTGTGATAATAGAATTTACCTCCTGGAGTTGTTACGAGGATTGAAGGAAATAGTGCTTAGTTTTGGTTAGTATTAATATTATTGTCTACCTATTCCTGACACATTTTATGGTTATAAGTGACAGAAAACTGCCTCAAACTGGCTTAAACACAAAAAGAGAATCTATTGCTCAGAGACGTTTCCCCTAGGACTTACCATCAAGCAACGTCCAAAGGTAGACCTGGCTTTTGGCACAGCTGGGTTCACAGCCCTGATAATGTCCCCAGGACTCAGGATCTGTCCATCTGGCTCCTCTGGTGCTCTGTGTGGAAGGAGGAGGTGGCACAGCAGCAGCCTCCAGCTTGGCAGAGCCATGGTGGGGAGCAGGACCCCAGCGCTTAGGTTTGGCTCCCATCCCAGCAAACTGGTGCTCTGCCAAACTGAATTTGGAAGACTTGCTTTCCCAGAGAAGAGAGCACATGAGCCTTCCTGACTGCTAGTGATATTGCTGACACAAACTGGACACCTCCTCCACTCTGTAGCTAAGGGGCAGCTCGGCCTTTCAATGCAGTTCTTTTCTATCAAGGGAGACCCCACCAGAATTGAGATGGGTAACCCCGAGCCCTGTGCACAGGTGCCTGCTTTTACTCCCTCATTCATCTCGGTCTGGACATTCCTGACCTTGACTCTTGTCTGTGACATCCTCTGCACTCCTCCATGTGCTCCACTCAGCTCGCTCCTGAGAGCTGGTAATTAATCCGCCTTGTCTTTACCCTCTGACCTCACCGAGCCTCCCATATGGGTTTCCACACCTGGCAACTGACCTTGGAGTTACTCCTAACTTTGTTCTGCAGGCCTGCTGGATTGGATTTTATGTTTGCTTGCTAACTTCTCTGACTCCTGACCTAGTCTTGTTATTTGCTGTGGTTGTGTGTGACACCTCTGTGTTATACACAGTGCTGGGCATTGCTTTTTCAGCAGCCTGGAATCAATCCACTGCCTCTTCTTTCCCCAATTCGATGTCCTTTTGTGGCACTAGCTCTCTCACTGGGCACCGTCTTCATGGTAAATCCGGTGCTTTTCCCCCTGCGTGGAAGTGGAAAGGTGTCCACAGTGTTTCCTCCCTTGCCCCAGGGAGGTCCTGAGCTGAGCTGAGCTGAGCTGGGTGGTCTCAGGAGGAGGGACAGCAGGCTGTTTGTTCCCTGCAGAGGTGCTTGATGGTGGCACGCTCTTGTCCCGGTTGAACCTGGTTCTCCAGCTCAGAATCCAGCACCCCGTTGACCTCACAAGCTCCTTCATAGCTTCCAATTCATTTCCTTCTCTGCTTGAGTCAGCAAGAGTCGTTCCTTCTGCTTTCAAGAGTCCTAGCTCATACTCCTGTGCTATGCTTCATCTTCCCTGGCTGTATAGATTTACTTGGGCTCTTTTCACTCCTCCTTCTGAAGTTACCGATTGCACTTTTTCTGGTCTCACGGGCTGGCCTCCTGCAGCATGCTCTGCTTTTCCCAGCTTTGGGCCAGCACATCCTGCTTCCTGCCAGGCCCCCGCTGTTCTGAGGTGGATCTGGGCTGCAGTCCAGGAGACAAAATTCTCCACTGTGACACCATCTACATGCCCAGATGTTCCCTCCATATACTTCCTCTTTCTCCTTTTCTTTTCCAAACTCACAAACTTCAAGTGAGAGAAGGAATGAAAACACCACCTGTAACACCAATTCCTCCAATTTCCTCCCCAGAACTTCAAAGTAAACAGAAATGTATTGGGCTTAGACTGGGACTTATGGCTGATCAGAGTTGGAAGAAGCCTTAGAAACCATCACCAGCCTTCGCTCCGGTGCTGTCTCTGATCGTTTGGCTGTGGCTGGCTGAGTTGTCACATCTGGGCACAGGAAGAAAAGTGCTGGGAGTGATTCCCAGTGTCTGCGTGGATGGGGGAAGGGAGAGTGACAGCATATGAGCTGGTTGTTTGCCCGTCCTCCAACAACCTGCTGTGTACTTTACAAAATGGGGACACTGAGTCACACATCTATCATGTTGTCTAAGGACACACAGGAAGCCAGGGCAGATTTGGGGGTAGAATCCAGGTTGTCCAGCCTTCTCTATCAACAACAATGACTTCTCTTCCCACTGGAATTCACTGTCATAGGATGTCATCTATGTCCGCTTCCTGACGGCATGTGTGTCTCCCGGTCTGTGATGTCAGTGCTATACTCGGCCACCTCTGTACACGACGGTGTGGCATGAAAGGGATCCTGCTGGTGCCTGTGGGACTGGGGCTAGTCCTCTGGGACAACTTTCAGAATCACAGTTCTTCTTCCCTAGGACAAGAGGGTGGTATACAGCCAAGGAAGGATGGTCCTGGCCTCTGCAGTCACGGAGCCCCAGGGTTTGGAAGGTGCCGTGGAATCTCACTCCTCAGTTTGGACTTTCTGTCAAACTGCAGCTGGAAAAAAATTAGAAATTGCTGCTCCAAATGGAACATACTCCATTTCATTCCAAATGAGAAGTAAACAAATAGACGGGTGAGCCTCCCCAAAATGATAAAACTCCTCACACTTAAGACGAGAAGTCAGTTCAAGTGCAGTCCTGGCATGACTCATTGGGGCTTGCTGCAGGAACCTAGAGGCGAAACGTTCTCATCCTGCCTGTGGAAGCCAGCTCCTTATTTTAAATCCCATCCCGCTTGACTGTCGGAGTCAGACAGAGCCTTCCTCAAAGCTGAAATGCACACACAGAATTAGAAGTCCCTGCGGGATCAAGCTCACGGTGGTGAGAACCTTGCAGAGCAGACAGCTCCAGGGGCCAGCGGCTGCCTGCAAACACTTGCTGAGCAAGCCCCTGGGAGAGGGGCCTTTCTCCCAGGCCAGGAACGCCAAAGCGGGGTTTCCTGATAAGGAACACAGAACTGCTGTTTCTTGGAGAGGGAGTTCACATGGACTGGGATCCATTCTCAGGCTGGGCCTTAGTAGTGGGACAGCATCCTGTTTTATTAAAAGCCTGTTGCTGGCAGGGAAAGCTGTCTGCCTGCTGAGTGGGCAGGGGCCCAATATTGCTGTGGGCAATTCCAAGCCAGTACTGGGAGCTGACATCAAACCAGGAAAGAACACGACTGTTTTTAGCTGATGTAGCAGTACATTTTCTTTCTTTCTTTCAGTCTTTTTTTTTTTTTTTAATAGTTCTATTGCCTGGTTTCACTGTGTACATTTTGCGTGTGCAGGCACGCGTGTGACATCCTGCACGCAGCTACAGCCGGGGTTCACTCTGAGATGAGCCCACCCCACTTATTCTCCCTTTCTCCCTCCTTTTCCCACCTCCCCCTCTCCCCATCCTTCCCCTACTGACCTCCCCAGCTCTAAAGCCCGTGATAGACATAAAGAATAGAGGGAGACCCAGGCTGTGGCCTGGGGTTATTTACAGGGTTGGGGTGGGTGAGAGAAGAAAAACAGACTGCTTTGTTTATCTTTTGAGTCTTGAAATTATAAAAAACGCATTCATTTGCAAGGAAACCTTAATTTGTAGGATCCCCCAAAATTTAAAAAAAACTAAAGGGAGATTCACTTCAAAAGAAACTAGGGGAAAAGCTGTTTTATTTGTTGCTGATTTGTTCATTATTCTTATCTTATTTAAAGTTAGGTTTGTTGAAGGCAGGCAAAGGTAGTCACTTTTTCATATTTTTATTACATTCTTACTTTCTTCCTCCATTGCCTTATCAGTTAGGAGGGCAAATAATATTTCAAGAGACTGATAGAATATGCTCTGCACTCTGCTTATTTCATAGCTCTCTGGGGAACTGGGGTTTTTGTAAACTTTTATAATCACATTTTCTGCTGAGGTTATAGATGACTCCGAGAGACTTCCATTCATGCTGTAAATTAAAATGACTCAAATTGCTTCTACTTTTACAAATTAAAAGAAAAGTACTTCTATATAGATTTTTTAACAATTAAAAAAAAAAGTCATTTTAACACTCTGGTTGGTTGCCTGTACGTGATTTTTCTGGCTTTTCTTAAAATTTGGAGTGAACAGCTCCCATGTCAAATATAACATGTTAACTTACTGGCTTCTTTTTAACCCTGCACTCAAGCAATAGACTTTTCATGTAGAGCCAGAAAATGGTACATGTAGTGAACTTTTTTTTTTTTTTTAAAAGATAGAGTTAGTGGTGATAAAGGGATTTCAGAAAAAACCATGTACTTGAAAATGTGTTACTTCACATTAGAACATTCAATTTTATCTTAAGAATATAAATATTCAATTTTACCTCATTAGTCTTTGTACTGAGACAAGCCAAAAATAATGTAAACTGACCATTTTTTGCTATACATTCTAATATTTTACATATTTATAGGAGTTTTGCAAGTCATGATATATCATACAAGGCACACAAAAAAAGAATGACATAAATCATGTTAAGTGCAGTCTACTTTTTCCTGAGCTATATCTTTAAGACAAAAGATATTTAACAAATTGAACTTGTGTTTTGGGGGAGGGTCCACTCTCTGGTTACTTGAGAGAAAACCAGAGGATTATCTTTGTGGTGAAGGAAAGTGTATAGAAGGTAGTATTTTTTTTTCCTTTTATAAAGGGGTAGGGCTGTATCTGTTGGTGCAGTGCTCTGCCTTTTGTGTTTTTTTCTGGTTAATTTAAAACATTAGCTCCAAGTTTTTAATATAGTAGTTTCCCGTGAGTCACTGGGCTGAAAGCCCATCCTATCTGTGTCAGGCAAGGGTCCAAGACAAGAAACAAGTAGAACACAGATATAAGAAGGCTTTATTAGTGCAGCTAAACTTTGATAATTAGGAAAGTTCCAGTTCTTCTATGGTAGTTTATTTGTAGATAAATGTAGTTGTAACCTTTCGGTGCCAAAGGAAAACCTCCTCATTCAAGACAAGGGATACGGAATAGGAAGAGCTCAAAGAAAACACAGTTTTCTGTGTTACAGATAAGTATTTACATTACCAATCAACTTTTGGTTCAGGAAAGAAGTGATAACCTGTTTAGGTTTTTAAAAGGAATTCAATATCCTGTTGACTAAATGCAGAGTAGGTTCAGAGGAAGATGACTGTTGAATAACGCAATTGATTCCTTCCAAGAAAGCATAGGGTGTAGTTTTTATTACAGGAAGTGCCATTGATAGTACTTTTTCTGCTTTCTGGAAAATCACCCAGGAAATAAAATTTGTTTTAAACATTATTTTTAAAACAGGC
Organism: Theropithecus gelada; assembly: GCF_003255815.1. Classification (NCBI taxonomy): domain Eukaryota; kingdom Metazoa; phylum Chordata; class Mammalia; order Primates; family Cercopithecidae; genus Theropithecus; species Theropithecus gelada. The sequence continues at coordinate 6,065,752 of NC_037681.1, forward strand.
TCTGCCGACTTCCAGTTCTGGAACAAGATGATTAAACTCATTTTTCCCCGCTCTGCTCCTCTAAATACAGCTAAGTACCTTGGAAACTATTCAGCAGACAATGATAAAGAACTCTGAAAGCTAGAAGAAAAGAAGGTGTACTTGCAAGAAACCTCAGGACTTGAGAAACAGCAACATGGTAAGTTTTCTAAGTTTCCTTTTCATCTCCCGTATACCCTGGGCTGTGCTGGAATCACCAGCAGACACAGACAAAATGACAACAAAACAACAACAAAACCCCCAAGAACATCCTGTTCTCTTTGGCCAAAGTTCAGGGAAGGGGAACCCCAACAGAGACCCAGTAGGAAGCTCTAGCCCCTGTTTTGTACAACCCAGGGTCTTCGCAGAGAGATTCATCTGCCAGCAGCAGCAGCAGCAGCAATAGTAGTAGCAGCAAAGCCCTGGGCGGTCCTGGCCCCCAGTCCACGTCTTAGACACCAGCACATGGCCTGATTCACCCACAGAAGCAGCCACTGTGAAGCGCGCTGTGTCTCCCCAGACTCCATCCAGTGGCATAAAGAGACCCAGGCTCTGCAGCTTCCTCCCCATCATGGAAGGCTGCCCATCTACAGAGTTTCCAAACATAATAAGCACTAAGGAAACGACAAACGTGATATGCTGGAAAAAAAAAAAATCACAATTAAATCAAAATGAAACACTAAAAAATGTCCAAGTAAACAACAGGAAGGCAAGAAAAAAGAAAAGAAACAAAAACATGATAAACAGAAGGATCATAGAACAAATATTAATAATAAAATATCAGACTTAGCCCTAATGTATCAATTATCTTAAATGTAAATATTCTAAATGCATCAATTAAAAATGCAGAGATTGGCAGAGTGTATTACAAAACATGACCCAGCTATGTGTTGTTTACAAGAAACTCGCTTCAAATTCAATGATATAGGTAGACTGATAGCAAATTGATGGAAAAAGATATAACATGCAAACATTAATCAGAAGGAAGCACAAGTGGCTATATTAACATCAGAAAAAGCAGACTCCAGAGCAAATAAAGTTACTATAGGCAAAGAGGGAAATTACATCATAACAAAAAGAATGAATTCACCAAGAAGATATAGCTATCCTGTTGTGATGTTATGATACATTTTGGTTTTCATCCATGGGTCCTAGCTCATAACTCCCATATCCTGTGTTAGAGTCTTACAAGATTGTTGGGGGTGTTAGGCCTCGGGGCAGGCCTCTGACCTTCTCCTGCCTTCCTTTCACTCTAATGTTCTCCTACCTTTCTGCCTTTCTGATTGTGAATCTTAAGACCCTCCCACAAGGCAGTCCCATCCTATATCCTGGGGGAAGGAATGCTGACATCATGAAGCTTCCATAAAAAGCCAAGAGGACAGGGTTCATAAGCTTCCAGATAGCTGAACATGTGGAGGTTCCTGGAGAGTGGTGCTCCCAGGGAGGGCATGGAAGCTCTATGACCCTTTCCCAGTACCTCACCCTAGGCATCTCTTCATCTGTCTCCTTTGCAATATTTTTTAGTAATAAATCTGTAAACATAGGTAAGTGTTTCTCTGAGTTCTGTGAGCTGCTCCAGCAAATTAATCAAACCCAAAGAGGGGGTCATGGGAACCCCACCTTGAAGCTGGTGGGGTCAGAGGTTCTGGGGGGCCAGACTTACAACTGGTGTGTGTATGGGGGCAGTCTTGGGGGCTGAACCTTCAACCTGTGGGATCTGACTCTCTCTCTGGGTAGATAGTGTCAGAACTGAATTGGAGGACACCCAACAGGTGTCCACTGTTATATTCTAGCGGATTTTCTCCCTAGTAGGCCTAGCAGTCTTGAGTGTGGGAAGATGGCAGGGGTTGATGCCCCAACCACAATTGTGGATTTCTTCTTTCAGCTGTCTTAGTTTTTGCTTCACATATGTGACAGTCTGTTGTTTGGTTCACAGATATGTGGAGAAAACTCTCCCTAACTGTGTTTTTCTTCTACTGTCACACCATGACAGTCATCAACACAGAAACCTTTCTTCATATCATACAAAGCACAAAAAAGGAATGACATAAATTGTGTTAAATGCAGTCTACTTTTTCCCTAGCTGTATCTTTAAGACAAAAGATATTCAGCAAATAGGACTGTTTGTTTTGTGAGATGGGGTATCCACTCTCTGGTTACTTAAGAGAAAACCAGAGGATTATCTTTAAGGTGAGGGAAAGGGTATAGAACAGTATTTTTTTTTTCTTTTATAAAGGCACAGGGCTCTATCTGTTGGTGCAGTGTTCTGACTTTTGTATTTTTTTCTGATTAATTTAAAACATTAGCTCCAAGTTTTTAATATAGTAGTTTCCCGTGAGTCACTGGGCCTTTCTTCTGTGTGAAGATTGTGGTGTGATAGTAAAAGAAAAACACAGTTAGTGAGCATTTTCTCTACGTACCTATGAACCTAAACAACAGACTTTCACATGTCTGTGGCAAAAACTAAGACAGCTGAAAGAAGAAATCCACAAGTGTGGTTGGGCATCAATCCCTGCTGTCTCCCTGCACTCAGGACTTCTAGGACTACTAGCAAGAAAATCAGCAAGAATATAGAAAAACTTAACCACACCATCAACTGACAGGATCTAATTGACATTCATAGCACAGTCTGTCCAACAACAGCAGAATACACATTTTTTAAAGGTCCCGTGAGACATTTACCAAGATAGAGCATATCCTAGATCATAAAACAAATGTTAAAAAATTCAAGAGAATTGAAATTATACAGGCTATGTTACCTGGCCATAATAAAATCAAAGTAGAAATCAAGGCAGAAAGTCAATAGGCAAATCTCCAAACACTTGGAAACTAAACAACAAACTTCTAAATAATCCATGCATCAAAGTGGCAACCTCACAGGAAATTTTAAAAAGACAAGAAAAGAATGAAAATGAAAATACAACATGTTAAAATTTGTAAGATTAGCTAAAGCAGTGCTGAGAATAAAATTGATAGGAGTAAATGCTTACGTTAGAAAAGAGGAATGATCTCAAATTACTAATCTAAGTTTCTACTTCAAGAAATTAGAAAAGCTGAGCAAAATAAACTCAAAGGAAGCAGAAAGGAGGAAATAAAAAGCAGAAATTAATGAACTTGAAAACTGGAAAAAGAAAAAATAAAACAGAAAGTTGATTCTTCAAAAGAATTAATAAGATTAATAACTTTTAGCAAGATTGGCAAATATAAAAAGAGAAAAGACATGAATCACCAACATCAGAAACAAAATAGGGGACACCACAATAGGTGTCTTTAGCTACTAAAAAGATAATTTAAGAACTATAATCAACTTTATGCTCATATATTCAACAAGTTCAAAGAAATGGGATAATTCCTCAAAAACCACAAAGTACTAAAACTTAGCCAAGGTAAAATAGATAATCTGAATAACTGTGTAGATATTTTTAAAAATTGGATTTATAATAAAAATACTCCCAAAAAAGAAATCTCCAGACCCAGATGATTTCATCCAAGAATTTTACCAAACATTCAAATAAAGATTAATGCCAATTCTATGTATGTGTTCCAGAAAATACGAGAGAAGAGAAAATTAGGAAGTTCCCAATTCTTTTTATGAAGCCATCATTACTCTGATACCCAAATCAGCTGAAGAAAGTATGCAAAAAGAAAGCTACAGGCCAATATCTCTCATGAACTTTGGATGTAAAAATCACCAATCAAATTTAATTAATCAAAACCCAACAATGTATAAAAAGACTAAAACACCATGACCAAGTGAGATTTATGCCAGGTAGACAAAGCTGATTCAATATTTGATAAGAAATTAATATAATTTATCATAGCAACAGGCTAAAGAAGAAAAACCATGTAATCATAACAATTGGCATCAAAAAATTATTTAACAAAATTCAACACCCATTAATGATGAAAACAGAAAATCCTCTCAAGTACACTAGGAACAGAGGGAGACTTCCTCAACCTCATAAAGAACATCTATTAAAAAACTACATCAGACATCGTATTTCATGATAAAGACAGAATACATTGCCTTATACGATCCAAAACAAGGCAAAGATTTCTACTTTTATCAGTCTTATTAAACACAGTACTGGAAGTTCTAGCCACTGCAATAAGGCAGGAAAAGGGAATAAAGGTCATGCTCATTGGAAAATAAGAAATGAAACTGTCTCCTTTTTTAGGCAGCATGATTATATGCACAGAAAAATCCCAAAAAAACTATGAAAAATAAGTTGTCCTCCTTCTGCTGGCTACATTGATCAGGCAAGTGCTGCCAGTTGTTCTTAGGGGTTCTGCTTAAGTGCCACAGGAGATGGCAGCACAGAAGCTGAGGCACGGCTTGGGCATGGTAGACCAAGGGGACACCCAACTCCATTACTCCCTAGCTCTATGCCCCTGAACACCTTCCTTGATCCGGCTGAACTTTGGTCCCCTCATCTGAAATGGAGTTGATGATAGAACCCAGAGGCCATAATTGTTGTGCATGTTAAATGAGAGCAAGTGTGTAGGAAATGTGTCATTGTACTTACTGCGGGCACCGCTGCTATTGCTGCTGTTGTGTGTGATACTGTGCTATTCGTTCTGGCACTCCCAGGCACTGCCACTGGAGCCAAGAGACCATATTCCCTCTTCAGTGATCCTATGACTTGTCAGCTCAGTTAATTGCTCTGATTCTCACTGCTTTCGTTTATGAAGTGGAGACAATAACCCCTCTCTCATAGGAAGGGTAAGACCAGAAGAGCCTACACTCTGGGTTGGAATAATATTTCTATACAGTGATCAAGAGAGTGTTCTCTGAAACCAGACTCTCTTTAAATCTTGCCTCTATCACTTATTAATTATATGGCTAACTCTTAATTGAGGCCAAAAGAGTGTGTTCTTAATAAAACTATATAGAAGATTAAATTAATTAAAACATGTACAGTCCTTTTGCAAAAGATCAGGTGAAACAGCATTCATGAAAGTGTTTCAGCACTCTGAGAATAACAATAGCAATGGCTAGAAATTAGTGTTCACACCCCACTACCAGCACCAGGGAGAGAGCTTTGTGCCTACAACTTTTTACTTAGTCCACATAACCATGAGTTCGTCTCATTTGTGTAGACTGGGAAACAAAAGCCTAGAGAAGTAATTTGCCCAAAGACATAGCTTACAAAGCAATAGAATCCAGATCTGGACTCTCGGGATCTGACTATTCTAATGCCTTGCAGAGAAAGTAGGCTAGAGAGAGCAGGAATAGCTTGATTAGAGATCACTTCCACTGGCACGATGGGTAAAATCTGATGTGGGAGGCTCTGAGTGCGGCCTGTGATGGCAGAGTGGAGGAGCCAAGAGTCATTCTTGGCCTCATTGTGACTGCCTTCAAACTAACAAGTTGCCTGAGAGATAAGGTTCCATTTGATAGGACGCCAGGTGGGATGTGCATCAAAATATCCATTTCCTTGAAGGATCCAATGATTAGGCTGAGGCAAAATATTTTAGACCATTCCCAGGTCTAAAAATAACTCCATCATCACTTCTAATAAGGACTCAGTCTGGAGTGACGTCACTGTTTCAGGTGCAGAAAAGGAAAGCATGACTGTGTGTCATTGACTTAAAATAGGATTGAGGCGAGAGGGGCAGCTGGGCTCATGGACGTCAAGTGGACAGTTTCTCAGCTGGTATTTCCTATATTTCCTGTTTTGGACAGCAGGTTCCTGCCCTTCTGAGCTGGGGGTAGGGGTGAGAGAGTGTATGTTAAAAAGCTCTGTTGACTTGCTTTTTCTCTTCTCCATGTGTGTTCTTTTCATCAATAATCTGCATTCATTTTTACTGGCTGTTCGTGCATTATCCGGAGATACACTAGTTACAGAAATTAAAACAGGCAACTCTTCCTCTTTCTCCCTAGCTTTATGCTGCAGATCCATGAAGTTTTCTTGACTATCCCTGCCTAGGGTACAGCAAGGAAACCACTATTTGGATAATTTCCCTGATTCCATGGTACCGTGGAAACGGTGGGCTCTCTATATGTCAGGGTATTCTATGTCTATGAAAAGGTATTTCTTTCGAGAGCGAGGGTGGACTGGAGTCTAAGAATCTACCAGTTTTTAAAATAATTCAGCTACATTTAAGTCAATGAATTGTATTCAAGACTGACTTTGTAGTGATTTATTCAATGAATTATTTCATTCCAGATAATTTTGAAAGGACTTCTGGTCCAGATAAGACAGTATAGATCCATTTCTCTCTTCTCTCCTCTCAGCTAAGTGCAATTATAATGTCTAGAAATAATGCAAGACATAGCCAAAGGAGAACTCTGAAAGATAGAAACAGAAAGAGGAACGAGTTAGGGACTCTAAGACTGGAGGAACAATAGAGGTAGGATGTCTTACCATCACTGCATCCAACAAGAGAAGGTGACCTAGGCCTGGTATTACCTGATCCCAACCTGGCACCAAAAGACAGCCAACATAGACTCATTCCTCCCGCTTCCTGGTGAGTCTGGTATTCTCCTCCACGTCCACTGACAGACATGTAGGGTGACTGGGTGGTACCAACAATGGGAATCACATCATAACAGGCAGCCTAGTTTGGGAAGCACTCTTGGTCTCCATAGGCCTGAGACTCCCTTTGCCCATCTAGAGGCACCAGGTGGCCCAGCCCAAGGAGATTCCCTCAGCCCCAGAAAGGGGCATCAGAAAGGATCAGTGGGAGCTCCAGTAGGCTATAATAGTACGAAGGCTCTGAAATGAAGTTGCCACTGGACCCACAGCCCACTAAACTAGGCTAGGACCTTATGCTAAACCTAAGCCAGGTGATAGCCTGCAAAAAAAAAAAAAAAAGAAAGAAAAAAAGAAAGAAAAAAAAAGACCCAGAGTCTTTTAACATAAAAAACAGGATGTGCAAATACAATGAAAAAACACACATTATACTAAGGATTAGGAAAACTACCTAAGTGAGAAAAGACAAGTGACGCCAACACTGAGATGAATCAGATAGTGGAACTGTCTGACAGACTTTAAAACAGCCATTATAAAAATGTTTCAGAAAGCAATTACAAATTCTCTTGAAACAAATGAAGGAATAGAAAAATCTCAGTGAGGAAATAGAAATTATAAAAGAAGAACCAAGTGGAAATTACAGAATTAAAAAATGTAACAATAGAAATTTTAAAAAATTACTGGATTCTACTCAATAGTAAAATGGATATGACAGAGGATAGAATCAGTGAAACTGAGGAAAGAACAATATAAATTCCCTAATCTGAATAACAGAGACAAAATAGACTGAAAAGCTCTATCGTGAATGATAATTTTGATCACAAATTAGTAATATTAACCACGTGGAAGATGAGTTGCTAGATCAACTTAAGAGAACAAATAGTTTTAGGTGAGTGACAAATAACTGGAAAATTAAAAAGTTAAGTGATGTCATGTATAATAACATCAACATACAGAGAAATAAATATAATAAAATATAATTAAAAACTATAAAATCATTTTGAAAAGACATTAAAAGAATCCAAAATATATGTTCATGGAATAAAAGACAATATTTTTATAGTCAGTTCTGTCCAAATTGACCTATAGAGTCAGTACAATTTTACAACAAATTTTAGTGGAATTTTGTTTATTTTATTTGAGGGATAAACTTTATATTTTATTTGGAAATTTGAAGCACTGAAACAATCTTGACCAAGAATATTTGTTAAGACTTATTCTGAAGCTTTAGCAAATAAGACAGTGTGAGATATGCACAAGCATAGACAAATAGACCAATGGAACAGAAAAGAGAGTACTAGAAAACAGACCATGCATATTCAGTCAGTTGGTTTATGACAAAAGCAATACTGCCATGCAATTGGAAAAGGACAGATAATGTTTGCATAAATGTTGCATAGTCAGTTGAATCTTCATACTTAAAAAAAAATGAATCTTGACTCTACCTCACCCCCCACACACAAATCAATCATATAGAATCTAAAAGTGAAAGGCAAAATAACAAAACTTCTAAAAGATAACATAAGAGAATAATTTATGACCTTGGAGTAAAATTTTTTCAAATGTAATACAAAATGTACTAAGCACAAAGGAAAATATTGATGAATTGGACTTCATTAAAACTAAGAACTTCTGCCCAGGTGCAATGGCTCACACCTGTAATCCAACACTTGGGGAGGCCAAGAAGGGAAGATCCCTTGAGCCCAGTGGTTTAAAACCAGTCTGCATAATATAGTGAGACCCCATCTCTACAAAATATTTTAAAAATTAGCAGATGTGGTGGCACACCTTGTGGTCCCAGCTACTCAAGAGGCTGAGGTGCAAGAATCGCTTGAGTCCAGGAGTTTGAGGCTGCAGTGAGCCCCGTTTGCACAAATGCACTCCAAAAATGACAAAAATAAAAATAATAAATAAATTTTTAAAACCTAAGAACTTCTGTTTATCAAAAGACACCATTAAGACAGTGAAAATGCAAGCCCTTGAGTAAGAGAAGATATTTGCAAATCATAAACCCAATAAAGGGTTTGTACCTAGAATATATGAAGAATTTCCATAAGTCATTAATAACCCAATAAAAAATATGGGCAAAAGATTTGAACAAGCACTTCACAAAAGAGGTTTTGTAAGTTTCTAATAAATGCTAGCAAGGAAGTGCAAATTAAAGTCATAAGGAGATAACCTTTACAGAGCCACCAGGTTTGTCCAAAATGACAGACTAATAACACTAAGTGCCAGACAGAATATACAGCAACTACAGGTGCCATCCACTGGCTGGTGGGAGTGTAAATTAGTATAACCATATTGGAAAATTGGCAGGATCTACCACAGCTGAGCATTTGTGTATCTTATGACCCAGAAATTCTACAAAAATGTTCATGACTCTCTAGCTATAGTAACCAAAGACTGGAAACAATCCAAATTTCTATCAACAGTGGAATGGATAGGTATATCACGATGTACTGAGCAATGAAATTAAAGGACCTAATGCAACACACAGTAACATGGATGAATGTAATAAACATCATGTTCAGTAAAAGAAGCCAGAAAACCAAGAGGGTGCCCTGATGGCTCCATTTACATGAAGTTCAAGAACAGACAAAGCTAATCAATGGGGTCAGGAGTCAAAGTGATAGTTATTTTGGGGATGTGACTGGTAGGGGCACAAGTGGGGCGCCTGGGGTGTTGGCAATGTCCTACTTCTTGACCTAGTCAGTTGTTTCTCTGGTTTGCCTCCTTTGTGAAAATTCATCAATATATTCTGGTTATTATTTGTGTACTTTTCTCTATGTATCTTTTACTTCAGTAAAGAGTTTACTGAAAAGAATATACTTGGGTTTGGAGAGTTGAAAACACCCACAATATCTTCATTGCCTCACAAAGAATATTTTACATGATGTTTAAAAACTTTAGCAGCTAAAGTGCTGTTATCTCATTCTGAGCTGATTACAGATTACAGATTAGTAGGAAAGTAAGTGGGCTACTTGTTTAAAGATGGTCTATGTTAAGTACCCTGATATCTTCTTTTCAAAGAGAGGTCAGTCTTCCTTTCAGCATCCTGTTCACCTGGCTGCCCACATACCTCATGGACCTTACAGAGCTTGGTTACGCTGACTCTAGGCCTCTCAGCTCTTGTACTGATCCTCCCAGCTGCTCTATTCCAATGCCATGACCCGATCTGGGGACTAGGGAGGCTAGGCCACAGTCAGCCCTTCCTTGTCACTGTACAACTCACCTGGTGACTTGTTTTTTGTTTTATTTTAATTCCATGCTGATGTACTCTGACGTGGAGAACTGAAGACAGAATTATTTCAGGATTTCCTCTCTCTCGTTCTGAAAATGTCTAAAGAGCGTTTGCTGAGTTGCTTTGTTAAAATAACCCTGACATTTTTTTTTATAAATGAACAAAGTGGCTCTAACATGGAAGGTAGATACACTGAAGGAAAGAGCCCTTAAACACAAGGGGCTAGTTTATTTCATTATGAGATGTCCAGGGCTTCCCAGTCCCTTAGTTCTATCAGTGAACAGAGTGAGAGGTAACAATGAGCTGTACCTTTTTACAAACCTTCTCTGTGTAGTCCCACCATCTCTCCTTCTCAGTAGGTTGCCGAAATTATGTTAAAGTCAGGTGGGGACTTCTAGAATACCCACTGTAACCCCCTTGTTTGGATGATATTGAGGCCAGGGAGGGGAAAATAACTTGCAAGTTGAGCAGTAATAACACAAATCCCACAGGACAGCTGGCAGTGACCCCACACTAGGGATTTGAAAACAAAGTAAGGTCTTTTTGTTCCCTTGGTTCCTCTTCTTTACTTCCTGCTATCAAAGTCAGATTCCAGAAGCTTCCCTAGGAGGCAGCAAGAGGCAGTCTCTGCCTCCTCCCAGGAGGAAATTGGCCACGGGAAATCCTCATTTGGGATGGACTGGAGGAGAGAGGCAGTTGTGTGGAAAGGGCAAAGCTTGAAAATACTCAAGTCCTTGACTGGGCTTGCAGATGGATATAGCAAAAAGTAAAGAGCTTGGGTTCTGGAGGCACAACCTGTAGGTTCAAATCTTACCTCCACTTCTTAACCTCTCAGGGCCTCAGTGTCCTCTACTTGTGAAGTAGGGATAACAGGCATATTCACTTCTTGGTTTTGCTGTACAAAATGAATAGCATGTGAAACATGTGATGCTGAGGCACTGTAAGTCATGAGGGCAGATGATCACCCTCTTTAGGAGCCATTCTTCCAAAATCTTAGGTGAGTGAAAAAGAAGCAGAGATAGCTTTTCATACTTGGGCATGGAGGCAGAGTTCATCTGTTGCCTGAGCTAACACTATACTATTCAGCCTCAGTGAATCTCTGACCCCAGGGCAGGACCAACTAACTAGGTGGGACAGTGATGAAAAAGGGAGAGTCTTCTCAGTGGAGCCTGGTCTGGGTAGAGATGTCAAAGGCAAACCAGCACCTCCTTGACTTGTTGGCTCTAGGTGATAATGCTAACCTGAACTGAAGGGACAGCCCTTCTATGGAGTTGACAGGGGCAGCCAGAGGTGTTCTGAAAACCAGGGAAGTCTCCTCACTGGAAAACATTTCTTCCTGGGATCTGTCAGTTGATGGCAGAAGTGTTCATTGTTAGAGAGCCATTTCTTTGGCTTATTAATTGGTCCTCTGTTAGTCAGTCAAGAATACTGTACCCAGCACAGATATTCTTGAGAAATAAAGGAGAAATGAAGTCTTTCCTAGATAAGCAAAAACTGATGGAATTTATCACCACTAGACTGACCCTACAATAAATGCTTAAGAGAGTCCTACATCTGGAAGCAAAAGGGCTATATCCACCATCATGAAAACACAAAAGTATAAAACTCATTGGTAAAGCAGACACACAAATAAGAAAGAGAATGGAACCACATGTTATCACTACAGGAAACAACCAAACTGCAAAGATAAACAAAAGAAGAAAGAAAGAAAGAAAGAAACAAAGAAAGAAGAAAAAGCAAGAAAGAAAGAAAAAGAAAGAAAAAAGAAAGAAAGAAAGAAAAAAGAAAGAAAGAAAGATTATATAAAATAATCAGAAAACAATTAAAATGATAGGAATAAGTCCTCACCTATCAATAACAACTTTGGTAAATGGTTTAAATTTCCCAGTTAAAAGATATAGACTGGCTGAATGGATTTTAAAAGTGACCCAATTCTATGTTACCTACAAGAAACTAATTTCACCTGTGAAGACACACATAGAAAGTGAAGGGATGAAAAAAGATATTGCATGCAAACAGAAACCAAAAGCGTGCAGAATTAGCAATACTTATACCAGACAAAATAGATTTTAAGTCATAAAACATAGAGAAAAAGAGATAATTATATAATGATAAAGGGATCATTTGAGTAAGAGGATATAACAATTATAAATATACATATACTCAACACTGGAGCACCCAGATATAAAAAGAAAAAGAATATATAATTAGAGCTAAAGAGAGACAGATGCTTATACAATCATAGTTTGGGACTTCAAAACTCAATTTTCAGCTTTGGAAAGATCACCTAGACAGAAAATCAACAAGGAAACATGAGACTTATACCGCACTAGAGACTAAATGAAGCTAATAGGCATTTACAGAACATTTCATCCAGTAGCTGCAGATCACATACTTTTCTCTTCAATATATGAAACATTCTATAAGATAGACCATATGTTAGGCCACAAAACAAGCCTCAACAAATTTTTGATAATTGAAATCGTATCAAATATGTTCTCAGACCACAATAGAATAAAACTAGAAATCGATAACAAGAGGAACTTTGAAAACTGTACAAATACATGGAAATTAAACAACATGCTCCTGAATGGCCAATGGGTCAATGAAGAAATTAAGGAGGTTGAAAAAAGTCTCAAAACAAGTGAAAATAGAGCTGCAACATACCAAAACCACCAGCATTTTGTTTTTAGCAATAATATGTTTTTAAATTAGGTGTGTATATTTTTTAGACATAATGCTATTACACGCTTATAGGCTACAGTATGGTATAAGCATAACTTTTATAGTCACTAGGAAACCAAAAAATTTATGTGACCCACTTTATTGCAATATTCACTTGATTGCAGTGGTGTGAAACCAAACTGGCAATATCTCAGAGGTATGCCTATAGTTAACAAGAATTTATTGCATATGTTCACAAAGCAGGAAGAGAAGATTTTGAATATTCTCAACATGAAGAAATGATATATCTTTGAGGTGATGTATTTCTAATTACCCTGATTTGATCATTATATGTATGTACTGAAATATCACTCTGTACCCCATAAATATGTGCAATTATTTTGTGTCAACTAAAAATAAAAGGAAAAATAAAAGGCAGAGTCCTCTGGGAGGAGAAGACTAATTAGGCTTAGTGATTGCTAATTCTGGGAGCTGCATGCAAGCAGGTTTTAAAGAAGGCAGAAAGCTTAAGGATGTGGATGTAAAAGGAAATTACAATGACAACACAATTTACAGAAATCACTCAGCCACCTGGAGGACTCCAATTTCAAATGTGCCATGCTTGGATATTTCCTTACATTTTGTGCAATGACTTTTCTGCCATCTCCTGTGAACCTCTGAGCAATCCTGTAAAGCAGGGATCATGCCCATTTTGCAGATGAGGAAACAGAGTGCCCATGCCCTGCCCATGGTTCCAGAATGCAGACCAGTCATCCTTGGGAGATGGGGTGTCTGGTCCAAGCACATCCAGTCTCACCTCTGCTTTGTGTCGCAGGTGGGGTGGGGTCACTGAAGACAAAGGCTCCCTGTGGATGTAGGAAGGGTCTGCCCACCAGGAGAGCTGGGGGGAGGAGTCTTATTCAGGCTGGCAAGGTTAAGCCTGGTTAACCACTTAAACCTAGAGTTAACTAGCAAGGGGCACAGGTGCCTGCCTCAGAGCGTTTGTCTCTGCCTGGAGTGTTTGGCTAGAGATCCTGAGAGTGTGGACCCTCGGGCCCTTAGGTCTCAGTTACCACATTCCCAAAGGTCATGATCATCCTAGACCACACAGGTGCTCTTTGCCCTTCACCCTGCCTAATTTTTGTCAAGAGTGCTTCTGATGGCTTCTGGTCTGCAGTCTGCCTCTGTCTCTGCCCTGCCAACTCCTTGCTCTGTCTCAACCTGAAACTGTGCCTGCCATGGGGTGGATGTTCAGTAGCCAACTGATGAGTGGATCAATGAATAAATGAGTAGATAAATGAATGGGCAGGAAAGCTCCTCCCGTCACTCTCCACACGGACATGTAGGAGGTGTTGGAGGGACACACGTTAATGGATGTCGGTCACTTAGTTCTGATAAAACAGAGTAGATGGTTTCTTAGTAAGAGATCTTGAGGGCCCTCTGTGAAGCCTCTTGTGGAACCAGTGAAGTACCTGAAAGGCAAGGATTGGGCAAATCAATTCTTTCTGGTTGTGGAGGAGAAACTCTTCCAGGGCTGATGTTAATGCTGCATTTTAATGAAAGTGACTTTTCAGGATTATAATTGGATGACATCAGTTATATTTCTGCTTTTGCTTCCAGAACTTAGTGTGATTCCATTTTAAGAGACTAAGAAGAAAAAGCAATTTTTAGACTCTCATAAGAATGCTAGCAACAATGGTAATAGCTAACGTCTCTGCAGCACTTAGAAAAGCCTGCGTCCCCTGCCAAGAGCTTGACATGTGCTATCTCATCGAATCCTTGCAACAAACAGCCCCTTGTATAGATGAGAAAACTAAGGCCTGAGCCAGCTGGCCACTCATCCATCACAGCATCCTTTCCTTTCCAGTGTTGGGGGCAGCTCACAGTGGACTGTAGGGTGCCACTGGGCATCAGCTTGGCAAGGTAGCAGGTCATCTCATTTTTCTCTTTTCTGGAGGGTGAGGTTATCCCACAAAATGGAGGTCCTGGGGCCTTCTGCCCTGGAACTTCTGCCTCGTCCCGGACATCCTGTGTGTTATCCCAGGCTGCTCTGGTCCAGTTCTGGCTTCATTTTCTTAACATATCAGATGCAAGAGAGGCCTGGCCTGCTAACTCCTGTCTCCCTGCTCTGCTGCATTCCCTTCCCACGCAGTGCAGGAACTGACTCGTTCTTACATCTGTCAGATGGGCTGCCACCTACCTGGGAGTTTTCATGACATGTCCTGGGATCTTACGCCAGAGGCTCAGTGCCTGGCAGAGTGAACACTTAGTAAGCTGCAGTTGCCCTGAAATATTTTCCTGTTGCTGATTCATTTCCTCATCTGTGGACACCATATTCCAAACTTGCTGTGCCACCCTCTGAGGGGGCAAGTTCTTTCCTAGGAGTAGACACCCAGGAGGGAGGAAGCCCATGTCGTGGGGACAGCCACACAGGCCAGACACAGGTGTCACTTCAGGGACAGCCTGCGGGCATCAGGCCTCCCAGGAGCTCACAGGCAGGACAGGACCATTTCAGACTCATTTCAGCAGTGTGTGGACAGAACCCCACTGAGAAATGCATGCATGAGACCTGGAATCTGTTCCTGTCTTGTCTTGAGGTTCCTTTCACTGGATGCTCATCAGGGGAAATTCTCCCTCCGGATGCTGATGTGGGGAGAAGGGCCAACTAGTTCTAACCTCAAACTCATCCCAAACTTATTTTCTCCCCACTTGAGATAGTTGTCAGGAGATCCCGAGTTCTCACCTTTCTTCTGCTCTTCCCTTGTATGTGACCTTAGGTAAGTTGCTTAATCCCTCTGAGACTCAGTTTCCTCTCTTGTAGCTGCAGGACGATGGGCTGGACTCTATTCTAGATCAATGAGACTCACACCTGCCCTGTGGCATCACTCGGGAACAGTTGCTGAGCAGGCTGCAGTTCAGACCAATACATCACAATCCGTGGGAGTGGGGCCCAGGTGATTCCCAAGCACTGGAAGGGTTGGAAATTCAGGCAGATGGTTTCTGCCTTAAATTCCATCTATGAAAGCCAAAGCACTCTCTCTACCACCACCACCTCCCCTTCCCATCCTTGTCTCGCTCGCTGCTGATTTCTCTCCTGACTCAAGAACAAGTGTGTTTAAGCCCCAAATCACTGAAAATGGGAAGCTGTCTATTTCCCTTCTGTACCAGCTCCCACATGTGTCTGGACACAGA
Source organism: Theropithecus gelada (assembly GCF_003255815.1). Taxonomy (NCBI): domain Eukaryota; kingdom Metazoa; phylum Chordata; class Mammalia; order Primates; family Cercopithecidae; genus Theropithecus; species Theropithecus gelada. The sequence continues at coordinate 6,081,343 of NC_037681.1, forward strand.
CTCTGCCAGGAAAGTCCCCTCCTGTAGGGACTGCGGGCCTCCAGAGTTGTGTGGACAGGACTTGAGGACATCCAAAGCCCCCACAAGAGATGATGACAGCAAAACTCTGTGTTAAAGAGTTTCCAAGACAGAGAACTCCTGCCTGTCAGTTATCCTTCTCAGACACTGATTTTGTTTGTTTGTTTTCAGGCTAGAGATGATTATTCGCACACAGGAATGACAGACAGTCCCTCTGTTCTTCGTCTCCTGGTCCAGGGTGTCTCTTGCATCAGTGGGCATGCAAAGTATCAACTTTCTTATTTCTCCATTTTCCCTCTTGCCTTGCATCTTTCTTTCTGCTTCCATTTCTAATTTCTTGGACCCTTTGTCTTTTTGTTCATCTCCCTCTTCATTCTTCACACAATGTTTATTTAATTTTGGATGTTCTCTTCTGGCCAAAAGTTGACTTGATCCAGACCAAATGGAAATATATGTGATTAAATCTGTACTCTGCGGAGATGGACTAAATAAAAGAAATATCAATGCCAGATATTGTCGTGACGATGAAATATTAGGGCAGAGGGTACCAGGAAGGACAGGCCTGGTTCACAGAAACGTGCCATTCATCCATGGCATATGCAGCAGACTAGGCAGAGGCATGACGTTCCAACCTTCTCCAACCCACTGTTTCTCAGTGTGTCCCCTGGACTGGTAGTATCAGCATCACCTGAGACTTGTTAGAAATACAAATTCTCAGGCTCCATCCCAGACCAACTGAATCAGAAATGCTGGGGGTGGGGTCCAGAAATCTGTTTTAACAAGCCCCAGATGACTGATGCATGTTGAAGTTTGAGCACCACTGCTTCTAGTGCATAGATATTTTGCTTGCTATCACTGAAAGATCACTTGACCTCTTTGGAGAGGGGCATGGGGGCCTCCCAGATATCCGAGGAAGGCTGAGCAGGAGGATGAGGTGAGCTGAGGAAAGGGGAGGGAGCAACGGAGTATTCATGGCAGGGGAGCCTGAGATGGTCCCTTAAGGATTTGCATTGGTTAATGGGCAGACTGGTGCAAAAGAGGTTGAATTGAAGAGTTAGGAAACTGGGGGAATTCAATTCAAAGAAGAATTCTTGTTCACAAGGTTAATTCTTATACTATTTAAATAAATTAACTCTGGTAGGTTCTATAGCAAATGCTAAGTAAGATAACCGCTGGTTTCTAAATTATTACTGATAATCTGAGAAAATTATTTCTTTGAAAAAATTGCAGAACTTTCAAATATACAAACAACTCTAGAGAGTAATAGACAAATGCACTTAATAGGGACAACATTTAACACTTAATAGAAAACATTTTACTCTATTGGCTTCAGATCTTGTTTTGGCTGCAGCTTGATTCCTGTAGCCCCCATCCTCTCTCATCCCCACCTGTCTGGGGTCCTCAGCCTCATCTCACCACCCTGAGGCAGGTATAGAACTTCCTGTCCAGTGTTTAGAATTCTATGCATTTATCTAAAAGCAATATAGGGTATTGTGTGGTGGGTTTTATATGCTGATGTATAAGGAGTAGTTCTGTAATCTGCTTTCTTCTCTCCACTTTATCGAGCCCTATCCTGTTGCTACCTGTGGACATGGCTTGTTCTTATTGCTGGGTGGTATCCATCTCATGGACGCTTTCTCATCATCACGGGCATATAAGTGAAGCTCCTCTCCAGGATTTCCACGTGGTTGTGTGGGAGACAAAGTCCTGAAAGTGGGACATCACCTTTAAATATATTAGAGACAGTCCAATTTAATTGGGAAAGTCTCCAGACTCAGCTGGAGCTACATAATCTGTTTCTCTAAGAAAGAATTTTTCTGTCCATAAACTCATTGTGTTAGTCCATTCTTGCATTGCTATAGAGAAATACCTGAGACTGGGTCATTTACAAAGGAAAGAGGTTTACTCGGCTCATGGTTCTGCAGGCTGTACAGCAAGCATAGTGACTTCTGCTTCCGGGGAGGCCTCAGGAAGCTTCCAATCATGGCAGAAAGCAAAGGAGGACAGGTGTCTTACATAGCAGGAGCGGGAGCAGGAGCAAGAGAGAGCGAGAGGGGAGGTAGCTTCACACTTTTCAACAACCAGATCTCGAGAGAACTCACTATCATGAGAACAATACCAAGAGGGTAGTGCTAAACTATTCATGAGAAATCCACCCCCATGATCCAACCACCTCCCATCAGGCCCCACCTCCAACACTAGGGACTACAATTTGACAAGAGATTTGTTGGGGATGCAAATCCAAACTCTGTAACTCATTCTTTTCTTCCTTCAATCATTCAACCAACAATTGCTGAGCAACTCCTGTAGGTCAGGCACTGTACTGGGGGCTGGGAACCAGTGGGAGTAAATCCTATGGGTCTCTGTCTTTGTGGAGATTCCAGAGTAGGGCTACCCAGATTTTCTTGCATTATACATAGTGCAGAGACAGTAGGCGCCGGGATATTCTGGCCTAGGCAACTCTAACCCTGAAAAATGAATGAGCCCATCACATTCTATTCATGTGTTTATAGTTTACCTGAAACCTCAGCTGCTCCACAGAATCAGATCTCCCTGCAGCTGCCAAAAGTGTCCCAAGGGTTAGCACTGACCAGCTTGCTGGGTTTAGAGGAACCACAGTGCACCTGGTGCAGCGCTCTTCCTGCTAGCTGCTCTGAAGTGAGCTCCTACTGATTCTATTCAGTTGGACACTCACATTCAGTGAGTCCAGGAGTTTTTCATGCTTTGAGCATTTTTAAGAGTCTGCTATTTGCCCAATTCTGTGAGGGGCACTCAGGATGTATCAGTAGTTCAGGCTGACTTGGTTCCTGCACAGGGGAAGACCCACACGACCAGTACCCAATGCAGGGATGGCATGGATGGTAGGGGAGGCTTGGAGGCCCTAACCCACTCTTAAAGGGATGACAGAAGTCTCCCAGGCTGGGATGGGAAGGATGAAAGGAGCAGACAGGCCAAGGTAGAGGGAAGTGAGTCCCAGTTTGAGCAAAGGGCTGGAGCAAGAGAGAGCCTGGTCTCTGCAAGGATCTGAAAGAACCTCAGGGCAGGGGCCAAGGGGTAAGGGTGGCAGGGCAGAGGCTGTGCCAGAAGAGGTGAGCCTCATCCTAAACTGTGTTCACGATTTGGGGTGGATGTATCCCTGGAAAGACAGGTCAACAAAGGAAGGAGCATGAGCCAATTCTCACCATACCCCTTGTGCTTCAAGTCCTCTCTTGGGTTGGGTGATGCCATACAGGGACCCATGCTTGAATGAACTTCCCTTCCCACCTTTCAAACCTCTCCTGTCACTGAGGGGGGTACACTACTGGAGCCTGGCAAAGGGAGACTGTGCTCAGGGGTTGTGCACAAACCTCACACCTATGTTTGTAAGGCCATTCCAAAAGCTGGCCCAGTTGATGACACCAATCCTTGTCCTTCCATGTAGCCAATAGTGGGCTAGTTGGCAGGTGCATGGCAGGCGCTCAGGGCTGTAGACAATGCAGGCTTTAATCCCATGAGTGGAGTCGGTGCCAAGTCTAGAATTCAAGGATGACTCTTCACCCAACTGACACTCTTACCCAACAATCCAATGAGAACAACTTGAGGTCTGGAGGCCCCGTACTTGGTATCTGTCCACTCTTGCATTTGAGTAAGGAAGTGGAGGTCACAGGCTCACATCATAAACTTTGTACTTTATTTGAAACACGTTTGTGGCTCTGTTGGTAGCTCCAACACCATACTTAAGCTTACTTCAAAATGGCTTATACATCTCTATTTTCCTTGAAGTATGCATACAGATAAAAAAAGATGGGGTGTTTTGGGTTTTTTTTGTTTGTTTGTCTTTTGTTTTTTTTTTTTTTTTGAGATGAGGTCTCGCTCTGTCACCTAGGCTGGAGTGCAGTGGCACGATCTCAGCTCACTACACCCTCTGCCTCCCGGGTTCAAGCAATTCTCCCACCTCAGCCTCCCAAGTAGCTGGGATTACAGGGACATGCCACCACACCTGGCTAATTTTTGCATTTTTAATAGAGATGGGATTCCACCATGTTGGCCAGGCTGGTCCCGAACTCCTGACCTCAGGTGATCTGCCCACCTCAGCCTCCCAAAGTGCTGTGATTATAAGCGTGAGCCACGGCACCCAGTCAAGATGGGGTAATTTTGATGTCCAGATACAAGTTGTCATTTACGATGCAGCTTTGATTGTCACTCTGTGAAGTCCTGCTGAATATTAAAAGCTTACAGAAGGCAGCTTTTCTCCCCAAGGCAAAAAGAGCCCTTCGATCTGTGGTGGGACTTTGCAAAAAGCTGAGCTGCCACTCAAACAAATAACTCCCTGCTAACTGCAAGTTTCTGTCTTGTTTATGGAGGGCCTGTTGAGAAGGACCTCCAAACCCTTGGTTCCAGGGTCTGGCGAGGGGAATCTGTCATCATTCATTGCAAACTCCATCTGCACCCACTGGGCTGGAGACCTGTCCAGGGATGGACCAAGAACTTCCTCTGGGGTGGCTGTGCTCATGGACGCTAATTTGATCATTTCCAACCTCCCTCATTACCAAGATCCCCTTCCTTCACCCGTGAACGCCAAATTCCATCTTCTTCTCTTCCCTCCTGTGTGACAGAGTGGGGAAAGATGGGAACTGAGGGAAAGCAGAGGAGAAACTCAGTCCCTTGAGAGACGGGAGCTGATGGGAAGGAGGTAGAAACTTGGTCCTTTAGCCAGGAGGCTCTGCAGGCCTTCAGGCCTGATCTATCACGTAAGGTGATTTCTTTCTTTTTGGAAAGCTCCTATTTCATGGGGTGAACAGGTCCAAGGACTGCTCTGGACTACTTGGTGATCCCATGGGCCGGAGTGGGGTTACAGGACCCCAAATTAAGTGTGTGGAGGGGACTCTGAAGCAGGTGTGAAAACCAGGAGAGACAGGAGGAAAGACAAGGGCGGTGCGTCAAGACCACAGAAGCGGGCCCGGCCGGCCTTCCCACACAGTTACTTGAACTGAGCTCTCCATAAGTACACATGTGCACACACCAAGAATAAGCTGGACAAATGGCAGCAGAAAGAGAAAGAACAAAAAAGAGAGTTGGTGAACATATCCATAATCAGCACTAACGCAGCCCTGGAAAGAAAAGCAGAAAGAAAAGGCAAACACCGTGGTGTGCAGCTCTTATTGTCTAATAAAATAAAATATACCAATTATTTGGGGAATTTATTTTTTCTGGAAATAAATTCTTGGAAGAATTTATGCGACAGAACACCCCAGGGGAACATCCTTGTGTTGGGAAGGAGGTCACCTCGTCTGGCGGCCTCAGGCATTCCGATGATGCAGGGGAGGGGCCCAGGCAGCTGTGCTGGTCCGAGGGGCTCCAGGGAGAATGAGCTGTATCCTTGGCCAGAGGATGTTGCGCGTCCTCTGGGGCAATATGATGGGAGAATGATGGGGCGAGTTGGGGATATGCCCCCCAGGGATTACAAGTGGAGGCTGGTGACTAGCACGGTCAGTTCATTGTCGACTATGTCCTGCCCCAGAGATAGGGCACAAGCCCATCCTTAGGGACATACATGAAGAGGGGAGGCAGGAAGATTCAGGCATGCTCTCTGGCCTAGACTGGCTGAAGGAGGGAGATTTTAATGGTTGGCATAGGTGGTGAGGGGTCCACCAAAGGTAGGAACACATCCCTGGGGCTCTGGGAGGAAGAAGCATCAGGACTGCAGCTCCGGCCTCTTCAGGCTCAGGGTCCTAGGGTAGAACAAGGCTGGAAAAGTGGTGCACAGAGGAAAGAAAGAAAGATGGGAAGGGAGAATGGACAGGGAGGAAGGAAGGGAAGGAGGAAGAGGAAACGGAGGGAGAAAGACATGGAAAGCTGAGAGGACAGAGGGAAAGGCAGAAGGTAAAGGAGGCACGGCCAAGGCTGTAAGGAGGAGTTCCGATTTTTTCTGCTGTCTGGCTTCATGCCATTGCATGGGGCCCTGTAAAATAAAAAATGGTACCCCCCAGGGCTATTGGTTTTTATCTTAGAGGACCCTGCGGGGAGATGTGGAAAGCTGTTCAAGTTGCAAGCCTTGGGAGCTGACTTTCATGATGATGGCCTTCTAGGGCTGTTCAAAGTTAAGATGATAGATTGGCAGAGTGCAGGAAGGTGAGAGAGTGTTGGGGAAGTTGTCCATACTGGGGACCATGTAGGGTTTTGTTGGGAAGATAGACCTGGGTGGAAGTGAGACTGGTGGGTACCACAGATGATTCTAACTCCTGCACCTTCCCTTGTCCTTCCAACAAACTCATCACACTTGTAACACAGTCATAAAAGCTTGCAGGGAGGAGAAAAGAGAGATATCAATAGACCAAGGGAGACAGAGGGTGGAGGGCCTTGCTGTGGACAGTGAGGGAAGGAGGTCCTGCCTCTTAGCCACTGCCCTCAAGGCTGCTTGAAGCTCCCATGCTGAGATGCCCACCTGGCTGAGAGGCTGCTGCTTTTCTTTTCCCCAACTTCTCCATCTGCTGGTGCAGCTCCCCCTTGCTGTGCTAGGGGGAAACCCACCGGGAGGGTCTTGGCATCCCCAAATGGGGCTGTCCTGCTCAGACATTGGGTGGCTGTGGAGGGAGCTCAGCCCTTATTCCTCCCCAATCTCAAGTCTCCAGAGCAGCAAGTCTCCCCGCTCCACCAGGGGAGAGACGAGGAGAGCTAGGCAGCTGCCTCCACCAAGCCTTCACCCAACCACGGTCCTTCACTTCTACCAGGACAGGACAACCCAGCCTCCCAGGTCCCGGGAGGACTCAGCATGACCGAGGCCACCCAAGACGAACCACCACCCTATCCCTGAAAAAGCAAAGACACTTTGAGGAACAGAAGAGCATCTTAAAAGATATCAACGTTGACTCAGAGATTTCAAGAAGACGCTCTATCCAAAAACCAAAGAAGAAGTGTCAAAGCTGTGGTAAATGTTTAAAAGAACAGCCACCTTGATCACATTTTGAGCGAATTGTGAATTCCCTCTCCCTGGCCCTTCCTCATTCTTCTGTATCCTCCCCATTTCTTTACTGAATTTATAGCAGACTGAATTTGGAAGTGGATTTGAACGTTTAAATCTATGAGACACTCTTTGTTACTTTGGAATGTGTAAGGTATTAATTTTCTTACATTTTGATTTTTTAAAGGTTCGTAGAAAACTGCAAGTTTCATCAGGAAAAAAGTTATCTAGTTCTATTCAAAATAACATCTTACGGAACCTTTCAGGGTTTCACCAGACAAAATGTCCCAGGCTTTGGTTTTGCAGTTGGTGTCTACAGCTGAGCATAGTCCTTGAAGTAATCATGACTCAGGTTATTCAAAATAAACCCTTCAAGAATTGCAAACTCTCCTCTCAGCGCATGCCCTGTGACCTCCATGTCCCTCCATTACATCTGCTCAGAGTGAGGCCTAATGCGACTGACTCATGGGGGAACCACAGGCAGCAAATGGCCAGAGTTCATACAGAGGGATGAGTGCACTTCACCTGCAATGTGACTCAGCAGGCCAACAGATGCTATCAGGGAAGAGCACTAAAAATCAAAGGGTGGCTCGCTGCGTCTCGGCATCTGTCCACGAGAAACATGATGCCGTGGTTATTTTGTGATTTTGGTGGTAGGCTGCTGGTCAGGTGTCTCCAAGCAAGTTGGTCAAAATGGAAACAGTTGTTTCTTTGAGCAGGCAGGGGTCAAGGCTGGTCTGGAAAAGGCCTAGGCAGCTGCACCCTCTTGAGCCACTGGCCAGCACCTGTGCCCTGTTTGGGGCTTTCCTCTGCCCCCAGGAGACCCTTCTCCATGCGGGTGCTGCGTGGCACCAGGCATGAGTCTGAAGCGCCTTCTGCCACAAGCACCCTCATTATTTGTGATTGTGCAAAAAGGGAAGTGTCTGCCAAGAAACTAACCGAATGTTAGTGCCTGTTCTCAGGACTTCCCATAACCCTGCTCTGCTTGGATTTCTTTCACCCACTTTGAAAGCAGCCAAAGGGTTAAGTCATCCTAGGTGCATCTCAAAGCATCTCAAAGCAGGGCTGCGAGCAGCAGGAGTTTGAGCTTTGTTGCAGTTGCAAGTTGAGTGTGAGAAAGGACATTCAGGCACAGCTTATCTTTGAATACACACACAGAAGTATCAGGAGCAGTTAGAGATAAACAGCTGGCTAATAAGCGTGTGTAAAGATGCTCAACGTCATTGGTCATTAGGGACAGGCAAATCAAAACCACAGTGAGACTCTGCTTGACTCCCATTAGGATAGCAGCAATACAAAACAAACAAAACAGAAGATAATTAGTGTGGATGAGGATGTGGAAAAATTGGAAACTTCAGACATTGCCGTTGAGAATGGAAAATGGTACAGCTGTTTTGGAAAACAGTTTAATGTTTCCTTAAAAAGTTGAACAGAGAATTAGCATATGACCCAGCAATTCCATTTTAATGTTTAGACCCCAAAGAATTGAAAGCAAGGACTCCAACAGAGACTAGTATGCCAATATTTATTGCAGCATTATTCACACACGATAGCTAAAAAAGTGTAAACAACTCAAGTGTCTGTTGGTAGATAAACAAAGTGTGGTAGGTACACACAATGGAATACTATTCAGCCATAAAAAGGAATCAAGTTCTTATATATGCTACAACGTGGATGAACCTTGAAAACATGCTAAGTGAAATAAGCCAGGTACAAAAGGACAAATATTGTATAAAAACACTTATATAAGGTACCTAGATTAGTCAAATTGGTTGAGACAGAAACTAGAATCGAGGTTGCCAGGGGCTGGGGAGAAGGGAGGATGGGGGGAGTTATTGGTTAACGGGTACAGAGTTTCAGTTTGAGGTGATGAAAAACATTTTGGAAATAGTGGTGCTGGTTGTACAACATTGTGAATGTACTTAATGCCACTGCATTGTATACTTAAAATAAATGGGTTAGGGGCATTTATGGATTTTCCTTTCATTGTAGGTCACTAAGAACATGGTGGGAGGAGAAGCCACTGCTTTTGTAGACCCCAACTACCCCAGAGCTTCATTCCTCACCAGGATGAATGACAGGATTCTAGACTACAGGGCCCTTGCCTGAGCCACCAGGGCATCCAGGGGATCCCTGTGAGCAGGGTGAGGGTGAGCACCCAGGTTCCACAGGGCTCTGTCCTGGGCAGGCCAGTAGATGCAGTGATTGCAGATCCTCCTTGTACAAATGGAACAGGCACGTGCATTTGCAGCACACCCAGAACTCCTTGGAGGATCAGTTGTCTCCCAGGCAGGGAAGGTCCCCCAGATATAAAATACTCACCCATTTAGAGGAATGATAACAGCAAAGGAAACTATATTCTGCTAATTCCCTGGTAAGAGAGGAAAAACTCTGTCATGCATACACAGACAGAGGCTCTGCCAAAAGAGAGAGGCAGCAGATACAGATATTAGCAAATGACTGTCCTCTCCAGAAGAAACATACTGGCCGGGACCAGCCCTCACACCTGTAATCCCAGCACTCTGGGAGGCCAGGTGGTAGGATGGCTTCAGACCAGAAGTTTGAGACCAGCCTGGGCAACATGGCACACTCCGTCTCTACAAAAAATGAAAAAAAAACAAAAAATAGCTCAGTGTGGTGGCACACACCTGTAGTCCCAGATATTCCAGAGGCTAACCAGGAGGATCTCTTGAGCCCAGGAGATGGAGGCTGCAGTGAGCTATGATCCTACCATTACGCTCCAGCCAGGGCAACAAAGCAAGACCCCACCTCTTTAAAAAAAAAAAAAAAAAAGAATGAAAAAATGAAAAGAAAAAAGAAACACACCATTTCACCTGCTTGAAGGCCAGTGCTTCTCTTTGTTGTCCCCCATGACACTATACCCAGGCCACTGCCAGGGACCCTGGGGCGCTTATAGTGGCTTACTGAAGGCTAGACAGTATCCCTTGGCAGTTCCAGTTAGGATTTTATCATCATGAGAAAGAAGCGTCAGCTCGCTCAATGGAGCAAACTGGAAGGTAATGAGGGGCTCAGGGAATTTGTTCTGGGACGGCAGGAAGCACAATCCTGTTTCATGGCAGAGGCCATCAGTCCAGGATCCCAGCTGGACCTGCTGACCCTCTGTCCCTGTCTCACTCATTGAAGATGCCGCCCCTTGGGTGGGGGCCTGTGAGCCAGGGTTAGGTCACCTACCCTACCCTGTGTGACCACAGGCAAGGATAGACAGGATTTCACTTCCTAGACTTCCACGGTGGAGGCCAGGCACCTAAGATTATTCTGCCACCGACACCAAACACAGTGGGGGAAAAGTCATCCCCAAAAGGAAACTGGGGGCCAATAGGCAGGGTTGGATGTGGGGCACCCCAAAAACCAACTCACAGCCACCGACCCCATCAGCTATGATTTACATCCATGCCCCTCCTGGACCAAATCCCACTGCCCTGGGCATCAACGGGCAGGGCCCACACAGGCTTCATCGATGTCTCCCATCTAGGAAGCGGAGGGTCTGTTTGTGCGTCTGGAATAGCTGGTGCCTAGTAGAAAGTCAGTGCGGTTTTGGCTTTGGCAGAGCAGCCCAGGCTCTCTCTGCATTCCCACAAATCGAGGCAGCTCTGCTGTGTTACTCTCATGGTTTTGGCAGCTTTGGCTGCAGGTCCTCCTGAGGCCGGGAGACTGCTGGGGCATATCAGTTGTTGGGGGCTGTGCTTCCCCAGGGCAGACGCATGGAGAGGCTCTGGGGCAGAGTGACCTCGGAAGTTCAGTGATGTCACCCCTTCTCATGCAGCTAATCACTGGGTCAGGAAACGACTCTCCTGGCATGAACCTGTTCCTGGTCTCAGCAACCTGCACATTGTGCTGGTGCCAGGTCAAAGGCAGGGCAGGAAGCCAAGGGATGGGGCAGGCCTGGGGGGCAGAGAAGGGCAGGTAGGTGGTATGTGGGAGGCAGGTGACGGTGGAACATGCGTATTTACCCAGGCAAGGGTCCGGCCAGGCTCGCAATCAGGAGAGGGAGAGAAGAGGCTGACTCCAAGCCAAACCCTTCACTGAAGGAAATGCACCAACACTCAGAGGGTTCTTGTTTAGTAGATGAACAAGCAGCCAAGCATTGGCCTTCCCCAAGGCAGGGACATAAGGCCAGTGAGCAGCTGAGCCAGGATTTGAACAGGAGTTTTGAACAGCAGTCCCCCTTGGTGAGGCAGAACCAGATGAGGATATGAATGGGGATGGGTTAGGATGCTAAGGAAGGGTGGGCTTGCTTGCACTGGGGAGAGGCCTTACTGAGAATGAAGAATTGAGGGTGGGGATTGCTACCCCAGGGGGAATGGTTTCAGCTGCCTGAGTTTTTATCTCACCCCTTCTTACCTTCTCCTGCAATGACTGACCAACTTCCACTTCAAAGAGATCTTTGATTATGACTCCATGATATCAGTAAGCATTCAAGTCAGTGAATTTACCTTCTAATGGTGATTGGAACTCAAAGCCAGTTCACAGCTTGACCTGCATACATCAAGCAGGAGGGTGACTATCAGATGTGTCATCATGCGGGAGGAGAATTTGTTCAAGTAGGGAGAGAGGACCTCAGGAATGGGCCTCTTGACTGTCTGTAGGTGCCTGAGGCTGGAAGCCACACCTGGCCTCTGGCCTTCAGGACAATCCTCAAGAAGGGATTAGGATGAGCCCACCTGGTTCTCAGTTGACTGATTGGTTAAAAATGTGAACACCAAATATTAATTTGCTTTGTTTTTATCAATTGATTCTATCTGGGGTGGGGGAGAAGGAGAAACATTTTAAAAGTTAAAATAAAAACCCAGTGCTACATTGCCAATTTCAAGATGAAGTAATAAACAACTGTCCTGGGAGGGAGAATCATTTCTGATGAGGTTAACATTACAAACTAAGCATTATGCATTTTTAACTCTCAGTGGTTAATATTGGGAAAGTGTCTGGTGGTCCTTGGGGTTTAGAGTGCTGTCTGAAACCTAGAGCTGCCTGGTTGTGGCCAGTTTTTGTTTTTAACCACGAATTAAGCTTGGATCATTCAGAACAGACTGACTAACTCATCAGGGATGCAAACTCCACACGCCCAGAGTAGTCTTGAGTCTTCAGTCCTGGGTCTCAGCTTCATTCTGTGTTTCTCAGGCACTCACACCCCCGTGGGGTTGGTTCTCCAAACAAGCCCTTACGGAAACCAGACCAGATGTAGGGATTAAAGATCCCGAATTTCAGCAAAGTTAAATAATAATAATAGACATAAAACAACCAACCCACACCAAAAGACGTAGGTGTGAACTGTGCTAATCCCAGCAGTGGAGAGGAACAGGCCTTTGATGATGGCCCTGATGGATGGAGGACAATGGAATGCTCTAAACACAAGGCCTCAGAGAGCAACCTAGGTCCTCCTGTCAGAGCCTGCTCTAGTTTGGGATCCAGCAGGAACCTCAGGAGCCTCCTTCACTTTGGGGGAGATGACCGAGACTCAGAGCCCCCAAGCACACCTTGGGACGGTCCCCACTCTTCCCTGTGGTGGATCTGGGGCATTTCTATACTGCTGTTTGGGAGAGCATCCCAGATCTAGTGCCCTGGCTGGGGTGGATGAAGCCAGGGCACTCTGGCTGGTGGAGGCAGGAGAGGAGGCCAGCCAGGCCCCGAATGACCCCGCATTGATGGGATGGAGAACGGACTCTTTCTTTCAAGGTGCTCAAATGCCCCACATCACTTCTGTGAAAACCCAAACACAGGAACCACCCCTCTCAGCCGCTACAGGCCAGAAATGAAAATTACTGCAATCCCCAGGGGCCTGGGAAGACCTCTGCTGACATTCCCTTTGACCACTGTGACGGTGCCCCCTTGGGCTGCCTCCCCTACCCCGTATGAAGAGCGTTCCAGCCCCAGGCTCCCAGCGCCTGCTCCCCTGCCCCCATCATTCCACGCCCCAGGGACCTAAAGTAGAAAAGCTTAGTTTTCTCCCTGTTTGGGTGCAGTTGGGATGATTTTTAATACATTCCTTTTTTGCTCTTCATCAACTTCAAATGTCTCAAGATGTCCTGAGGGCAAAAGAGCTGATTTAGCTCTCAGATTAGAAGACAGTGGCCTAACGCCTCACTCATTTTGAAATACTGACATTAACGGGGAAAATTACTCAAGCTCTCCTGTTACTTCCTGTGCTTAATTAAGTGGCTCTGCAGGTGACTCACTCCCTTATTTTTCAGAATGACATCAGACTTATTTTCCATTTTAATAGCCTGGTTACTTCATTGATTTTTTTAAAAATCCAATTTCACTTTCTAGTGAGATTTCTTTATCTGATTTTTTTCTCCACACTAGGAAATGCTAGGGAATGCTAGGAAACTCTCATAGTGGTAAAACTTCAACTTATGAATGCCTCAATTTTTTTTTTTTTTTTGAGTCCAGGGCCCCAAATCAGAATTTAAAGAAGAAATTAGAGGTGTAATCTTTATTTGCTAATTACCTAAGTAATTTACAAAGTGTTGGAGTTGTTAATATTATTAACTCTTCCTGAGAAGAGGCCTCTGGGGCCACCAAATGTGTACTTTGTCTTTGAGGTGGGTCTGTGTCCCTGCAAGAAGCCACATCTGGCTCTCAGCACCCTCCACACCCACAGAAATGCCTCCACCTGTGTCACTTTGTCCATCCATTTGAGAAGGAGGATTCCAAACTCAAGCTTGTTTTGAGCTCATTCAGTATGCATCAGGTGGTGATAACATGTATTAATCTGGAGGTCATTTTTTCTTGCAGTTTGGTAAATTCTGTTGTCTGAAGGGAGACGTGAGAATTGCTCATATACTATGCTTTGCACTCATAGGTTTGTGAAGCAGCAGATGCAAAGGTTTCACATGGTGCTTGGCATTTATTTATTGTTTATTTGTTTTTGTTTTGGTTTTGGTTTGTTTGTTGGGTGTCTGGGCTGGCGAGGTGAACTTCATTTTCTGCTCTATCTGAGGGGTTTTCCTCCATTCAGCCCTGACTCAGTTTCCCCATAGGAGCCACACCGGTGAGGGCAGGGAGAGGGTGCTGGTTCTGAGTCAACTTTGCATGGAAGGCCTGGCAGACCATGCTCATTACTTAGAGCCAGCGTCATTGGGAAACTCCGGCACAGACCTGCTAGACAGCTCCCCATGGTGCCCCAGCCTTCTCTCCCGACAGGAACGGCCAGGACAGGGAGCAGAAGGTGACTGCCGTACTGCCCAGAGCTCTTCTCTCCGGAGGCTCAGCGAAACTAGAGAAACTCAGTGGACACACTACAAGACTTCAGAGATAGTTTTAGTAAATCCAGGAAGAATCAAAGATATAAAATATGCAGTAGGCTCTCACTAAATGTTAATTTTCTTCCTTTTTTAATATTTGCATTGTGATAGTTAAATTAATGACTGCACAACTGGAAGAATACACACCCTAATGATTTTTTCCCTATAATAAAGGTGTCCACTATTTTTTGTCTACCTTCTTGAATGTCCTGCTTCCTCTAAAGAACTGAGAAGACTGATTCGACACTAACATCCATTTGAAGAAAAGCTACATCATGATAAAATTTGGCGTGGGCTATTCTTTCAAAAAGTTCTTTCTGAACCATCAACTGTGACCATAAATTGCACTAGGCAGGAGGTGGTGCTGGAGGGACAAAGAAATGCCAGCCAGTCGCTGCACTGGAGTTGCCAGCGATCACACGGGAAGGTCACTAGTCCAGAGAGATGGGTAGGACAGAGACGGGAGCACATCAGAGGAGCCTGGACGCTAGTGCACGGGTTAAGTAGTCTCTTACACATCTGGTTAAGATCACCTCAAATTGCTGTGGGGCTCCATAGCTCTCTACAGCCCAGTTCCAAGCTTCTGCTCTCACTGGATTAGTGCCACGGATACATGGTCCTCTGCATTAGCTGGGCTCTCTATCTTGGGTGACATCAAACCTAGAGATGAACTCTAGCCCCTCACTGATAACCTCATAAAAACTCAGTTTCAGATTTTTTGTGTGTGGATGGAACAGACTTTACCGAATGGTGGGTGAATGGTGGGTAAGGGGGTACCTGGTATTAAGTGAATAAATATGGGGGGAGTTAGTCGCAGGACTTCACACTGAGATTTAGAGTCTGGCGTCTTTGTTCTTGGAAGTCTTCAGCCCCCGCCCGATCCCTGAGGATCTTCCCCCGGATGACTGATCTTGTATCATCGCCCTCCCTCCCCGAGGGAGCAACACAGAGTGGCCCGGGTCCACTCTCATGACGCCTCCGTTAATCCCCCCGGCTCAGGGAACTTCCAGCCCTGCCCACAGCAGTGGATGCCTTCAGTGCATCTCAGTCTTCCACCCCCAAAAGCTGTGGGGATGATGGTGGGGGATCTCTGTGCGGGATCACCCCTTTCCTAATACCCCTTGTCCCAGGAGATGGGAGGATGGAGACATGGCCATTGTGGGAATGAGGTGGCAGGCTTCTCAGGACATGAGCTGTGTTGCTCTGCCTCCTTGGGCCTCATGGCCCCTGTTCTCCCTGCTGAAGTCGATGTTCTGGCGGACTGGACTGTCCCTTGGCCCAGTTCCTGGAATACCAAGTAATTAGGTCATCATCAGGGCAGCGGAGGCCAGCCTCTGATATTCTGCGGCATCTTACTCGCTCTTGGGGCCTCTGTCTAATGGGGCCACATTGCCCTTTCTTTGCACAGCTGGCTTTGTGCTTGCTACTAATTGTTTTTTAAGCTGAGCAATCCATTGTTTAGCGATCACACATAAGTGGGAAATTATAAAGAAAAACAAGTGGATGGCCGACATAAAAATCAGGATGGTTGCTAGCCCTGGTGAGGAAGGGAGGAAGACACCATGTGGGAGAAGCACAGGACCCTTTTGTAAGATGCTGGTTTTTTGTTTTATTTTGTTTTGTTTAGCATTGGATGTGGATACTCAAATGTTCTTCTTATGATTATTCTTTAAATTGTTCAGCTACATTTTATACAGTCTTCTGTATGTGTGATGCATTTTATAATATGAGTGGTATATTTCACAATCAAAATCACTTTTAAGAAGCTCTTTTGCCATGGCTAACTCTAGTTTGCCGTTTCCCCGGGGCCGGCCAGCCTGGCGGAGCATGGGGAGGACCCGAATCTGCCCCTGGCACTGTCTCTCCTGCCCTCCACGACATGCTCAGGTCACATCCTGTCCTGCTTTCCATTGCCTGTGGCCACTATCACTTGCCAACATTCTGAACATCCCACTGCCTTCAACCCTCCCCACTTGTTCAGCACAATATGGAAACTGAAAAAACAAACAAACAAAAAAAAACATGAGTTGCAGAGATCCCTGCTTCCAGAGGAAATCCATCTCCATTGTGAGTCTGTTCGGAAAGGCAGGAGTGCTTTCTGATGTAGGGCGCTTATCACTTTAGCACACAGAGGGCTGCGTAATGGCCTAGAAAGAGCCTGAGCTTTGAAATCACAGAGCCTGGGCCTGCTCAGCTCTATCCCCTATGGGCGGTGTGGAAGGTTCTTCCCTCCCTGCTTTCCCTGACTAGGCTTAGCTTCCCCTTGTGCCCCAACCTTCAAGTCATCTTTCCACCACCTTCTTTCTGCAGCTTTCTCAGGTCATCCGCCCCATGGAGGTCCCCGTTCAGTCCTACCTTGGCCTTGCCTTTCCCCCTGCCTGTAACCTTGGTGAACTTTTCACAAGAGTCTACGCAGTCTTCTTGTAAGCAGATTAATGCCAAGGAAAAGTCTTGGTGAATGCACGTCCCACCTACCACCTCCAACCTTACACAACTGGCTGGGGCAGTGGGTGCCAAGGATACCTCATGGCCCTTTGGACCCTGAACCTGCTATGGGTCCCACTGGCCAGACACGTGCTTTCTCTTTGGAAGTGCTTGTCTCAAACGTAGACACATTGAACCAAACCAATGGGTGTGGGCTATTGGAAGGGGTGCACAGATTCATTTGTTGGTTGCAGCAAATGCTTGGTTTGGCAAATGCTTGAGGGCCTTCTGGCTGGAATCGCTCCCCTGCATGTCTGCAGATGTCTCGTGAGGATCTCAGCTCAGGTAGGAGAGGACAGGGGCTATTGGTCAAGCTTTCCCAGGCCACCCCATTCCCTTCTTCCATGCAAGGCAGCATGGTATGAATGCTTCAGATGGGCCTGGGTGCAAATCCTGCCCTTGCCGCTTTCTCACTGTGTGATCTAGGGGAAGTTGCTCAGCCTGTCTGAGCCTCAGTTTCTTGAAGCGTCAAATGAGGATGGCAATCTCTGTTTCTCAGGGTAAGCAAGGAGCTTAAATGAGAAAATTGAGGTAACCCGTGGGCACAGCACAGGGCACTTTGTGAGCACTCAGTAGGCGTGGCTCCTTTCTCCTCCCCTCTGCCTTTCTCTCCCCGCTTACCCCTGTAAAGCAGCTTCACCTCTCAGAAAGCAGCCAAGATTGTCCAGTGTCCCCCTCATTCCCAAGACCCCCACTGGCCCCTCACCCAGTGGCCTCTCAGGGAACTCCCCCGTCCTCAGAAGTCCTATCCCAGCAGAGATGGAATCCACGTAGCTGGCCCTTTCTTCCACACGACCCTGCCAGCGCAACCCTTCCCCGTATGATTACAATTTGTTTCTGGTTGTTTACCATGAGAAACTCACTGAAGCAACGAAGGCTTCCTAGGTGCTTCTGAAGAAGCAAGGTAAATTTTAGAACTTTGGTTTAAAAAAAGTGCTGCTCTGTGCAGAGAAGCCCGAGGAGAGAGCCCCGATGGTAAGGAAGCACAGGGACCCAGCTGCAGGGCTGGTGGAGGGCTCCTTTTGCAGACCCCTGAGCTTGGAGCACAGATGGGCAGCACACAGGTGAAATGTGATCGTCTATGGGGCTGTGTTTTCTGCGCCAGGAAGAAAGAGTCAACGACTTAATTATTTGGTCATGGTTTTGTACAAAGCCTGAGAGGAGGAAAAAGGTTCCTTTTTGAATAATAGACAGGAATTACAGCCTGAAGGGAGCTTGCTCAGGGTGGGCGGGGCTGCGGCTGTCCCATTGACATCAGAGAGGTGCTGCTGTCTCGAAGCCTCCGCCCTCCTCTGACTGGCTCCTGGCCCCAGCTCCTGCACTACTGTGGCCTTTTGGCTCAGGCACATCCTTCCTGGAGACTGGAACTCATCCCCCGACATCACCTTCACAGCCAGGGGGCCACCCAGGCAACGCAAGCCTCCATCTGGGGAGGCCAGCCATCTCCAGGAAAGTTGGGGACCCAGAGAATCGTGTGACTTTAGACTCTTGGTAGATGCTGCCTGACCCTGGGCTGCTTGGGGCACTGCATCCCTGGTGCCTGGCACTGTGCCTGGCACACAGTAGGGTTATTGTCTCTGAGTAGCTGGCTGAGTGTAAGTCAGAGCTGGGAGGCACTGTGGGCTTTCATAGTCAAGGTCACGTGGCTCATTAGGGACAGTGCTTGAAACATTTCAGTGGGGATTCACCATTCAGTCAATAGATTTTGGTTAAGCATGTATTATGTGCCTGCCACTGTGTTAGGAGCTAAGAGTACAGTCAGGAACAAAAGAGCATTCAGTGTACTCCAGACAGATGTTAAACAAACACATAGAAGCCAAATTATGTACAGTGCTAAGAGGAATGGCATCCAGGCCAGGGCAGGGTTCTCCCAGGTGGTGGCATTTCAGGATGAGTAGCACTGGCCACGTGGAGAAGTGAGAAGAGGGTCTCAGGCGAGGGAGGGAGCAGCTTGTGCAAAGGCCCTGGGGAGGCCTGCACTGCAGGAGCTGGGGGAAGGGAAGTGTGGTAAGAGGTGAGCAGGAGAAGGACCTGATGGTGAGGATATCACAGTCTGATTTTCATTTTTTAAAGGACACTTTGGCTCCTGCAAAGGTGGGAGGGGAGAAGAGGGGCATGGGTGGGTCCATGGGTGATGACTGTAGGGGATAGTGGCTTGTGGTGCCCTGTCACTCACCAGATCAGTGACTGTGGCAAACAACTGGCCTCCCCAGCCTCAGCTTCCTCCATGTGACTTGGGGACACATGCTTCACAGCACTGTTGTGGGGTGTATATTCTTGCAAGGGGCTGGTGCTGGGAGGGAACCAACACTGCCACTCTTCCCACGCACACCATCCTATGTTCTTCCCATGCACACCATCCTATGCTCTTCCCACGCACACCATCCTATGCTCTTCCCACACACACCATCCTTTGCTCTTCCTATGCACACCATCCTATACTCTTCCCATGCACACCTTCCTATACTCTTCCCACACACACCATCCTATGCTCTTCCCATGCACACCATCCTATACTCTTCCCATGCACACCTTCCTATATTCTTCCCATGTACACCATCCTATGCTCTTCCCACGCACATCATCCTATGCTCTTCCCATGCACACCATCCTATGCTCTTCCCATGCACACCATCCTATGCTCTTCCCACGCACACCATCCTATGCTCTTCCCACGCACACCATCCTATGCTCTTCCCACGCACACCATCCTATGCTCTTCCCACGCACACCATCCTATGCTCTTCCCACGCACACCATCCTATGCTCTTCCCACGCACACCATCCTATGCTCTTCCCACGCACACCATCCTATGCTCTTCCCACGCACACCATCCTATGCTCTTCCCACGCACACCATCCTATGCTCTTCCCACGCACACCATCCTATGCTCTTCCCACGCACACCATCCTATGCTCTTCCCACGCACACCATCCTATGCTCTTCCCACGCACACCATCCTATGCTCTTCCCACGCACACCATCCTATACTCTTCCCACGCACACCATCCTATATTCTTCCCATGTATTCCATCCTATGCTCTTCCCATGCACACTATCCTATGCTCTTCCCATGCACACCATCCTATGCTCTTCCCATGCACACCATCCTACGCTCTTCCCATGCACACCATCCTATGCTCTTCCCATGCACACCATCCTACGCTCTTCCCATGCACACCATCCTACGCTCTTCCCATGCACACCATCCTATATTCTTCCCATGCACACCATCCTATACTCTTCCCATGCACACCATCCTATACTCTTCCCATGCACACCATCCTATATTCTTCCCATGCACACCATCCTATACTCTTCCCATGCACACCATCCTATATTCTTCCCATGAACACCATCCTATGCTCTTCCCCCACACACCATCCTATATTCTTCCCATGCACACCATCCTATGCTCTTCCTATGCACACCATCCTACACTCTTCCCATGAACACCATCCTATGCTTCCAGTGGGAATATTCACAACCTGGGAAAGCTAGACTTTACACACTGGCTTTTCTTCTTGTTTTAAGGTAGAGAGAAATTCTTAATTGTAATGTGGTCACGTGTGTCAGCCTTTTGTCCCTTGGTTTGTGTTTTTTGAGTCTTCCCCACGAAGTCCCTCCTTCTCACCATGTGATCATAAAGGTGTTCTCTCATGACTGGAAAGTTTCACTTTTCCACTTAGGTCCTTGAGCCATCTGGAATTTGTGTCTGATTCTGTGAAGTCCAGCTCTCCTACTGCCTGGCTGGGAGATTTGGAGCAAGTCGGGCTCCCTGTGTCCCCAGCTAACAGATGAGAAGATTAATTAGGCCATCTCTGCAGCATCTTCATCACCTACAGGTGCAAACATTCAGTCTTCCTTGCTGCAGCCTGTGACCAGGGTGATAGTCCAGTTGGCGTGATAATAAAATAATCCCACCGACTTCCATGCTGCAAACACGCAGCCACACTGACACAGTATTGACTGTCCTCCCCAGCTCTCTTCCAGAAACAAAACAAAGCACCTCAGAGCGGGTTTCCCAAGGCCCACTCATGGCCAGAACTTTGCTTTAAATCATTCCCCTTTGACAGTTTAGTTTTAACTGTACTGCATGTACCCAAACCAAGGATGGGAGGAGAAGCCTCAGTAACTAGAATTGTTATTAAACCATATATTCAACTCCACTGGCATTTCTGGAAACCTCTCCCTAAAGGACGTTTAACTTGTCTATTAAAATATTTCAGACTTGCCCTGAAGGAGGCTCCAAGAAGTGCCACAACTTTGCAGGTTAGTGACCACCCAGATGGAAATGTGTCTCTGGAAGCAAGTGGCTGGTGTTAGAAACACACACACACACACACACACACACACACACTCCCATAAAATCCAGTCTTCAGTGTTCACTCTGATTATTATAATAATCACTGAGGATGTGAGACTCTGTATTTAGTCAGTTCTCTAAGTAGGACCCAGCCCTGCTGTAAGAGCACATGGGAGGGATCTGTGAAGACCCCATAGAGGAGGGAGAGCCTGACTGAGGGGAGCCAGCCTTCACAGAGGTCCCGGTGGGGATGCAGGCAAGAAACTCAGCCCAAGCTCATCTAAGGTGGAAGGTATGCATCTGAGCAAGATACAGGGGCAGGGAGGGGTGGTGTCCTACAGTTCTCAAGGGCCTGAGGAGACCAGGAGCAAAGGTGTCTGCCCATCAGGTCCCCAGGTCCTACCAAGGCAGAGACCAGCTGGTCTCTCTGTCCCAGTAGAAAATTCCTCTGGAGAGGGAATCGGATTGGCTTGAGATCTGTGATTAATTTTATGTGTCAACTTAACTGGGCCATAAAGTCCCCAGATATTTGGTTAAACATTATTCTAAACAGGAGGCCGGTACAGTTGCTCACGCCTGTCATCTCAGGACTTTGGGAGGCCGAGATGGGCAGATCACAAGGTCAAGAGTTCAAGACCAGCCTGGCCAACACGGTGAAAACCCGTCTCTACTAAAAATACAAAAATTAGCTGGGCGTGGTGGCGGATGCCTGTAGTCCCAGCTACTCGGGAGGCTGAGGCAGGAGAATGGCGTGAACCCAGGAGGCAGAGATTGCAGTGAGCCGAGATTGTGCCACTGCACTCCAGCCTGGGTGACAGAGCAAGACTCTGTCTCAATAAATAAATAAGTAAATAAATAAATAAATAAATAAATAAAGGTTTTCTGGATGAGATTACCATTTGAATGGTAATGGTCTGGGTCAAGCAGATTGCTACTGTGGCAGGCCTCATCTGATCAGTAGAGGCTTGCGTACAGCAAAAAGGCTGAACTTCCTGAGGGCGAGAGGGAACTCCCCTCCGCCTGACTGCCTTTGAACAGGGACGCTGGTTCTTCCTGGGTTAGGAGCCTGCTGGCCTTAGAACAGGAGCTACACCATTGGCTCTTCTGGGCTCAGGACTTCGGACTCAAACAAAAGCCTGTGTGAGAACTGATGTCGAGAACTGATCAGTTCTCCTGGGTCTCCAGCTCGCTGGCTGTAGGTCTTGGAACTTGTCAGCCTCTGTAATCACATGAGCCAATTAACGCACATCCTACTCTTCTCTCAGCTCCATTTCTCTGGGGGACCCTGACTAATCCAAGGTCCCACAGAACACAGGTGACTCCACGAGGCTCACCTCTGTGGATGGGAGAGGCAGTTCCCAGACAAGGGAACATCATGAGGGGGGCAGACACCCAAAGAGGCCTACAGCGGCCATTTCACTCCAGGAGCGGCACACCACGCAGCAGGGCCCTGAGCCCCTCTGACCAGCGGTCATGGGAAGGGGCTGCATCCCAGACATGTGATGATAGCCCATCCCAAGGCCAGCTCAGAAAATGCTAGGATTTGCCTTTACCCCTGGTGGGGTCATGTGTGCGAGGGGAGCAAGTGGGAAGGAGACTTTGGACCCCAGGCCCTGTCCATCAGCCACCCCATGGCTGAGGGGTCACCCTCATAAGCTCTTGAATGCCAGCCTGAGGCAGTCTGGGGAGACTTTGTGATGCGGACAGAGCCCCTCCTTCAGGGAAGTTTCTAGACTGAGCTGTGTGCTTGGAGCCACTGTGCTGGGCACAGTCTCCACCATTTGACCATGGGCTCTCCACCGTGTGCTCCTGCCTTAGAATCAGCCTCCTTCTCTGTAAGTGGAGATGGCCCTGGTGGCCCAGGTATGAGGGGCCCCAATCAATGACACCTTCTCCCATCCACCTCTGAGCTAGCGGGGAAATAAGACACAAGAGTGAGGCAGGAAAAGACCAAAGCAGGAACAGCCAGGACCCCTCCCAGTCCTCAGGGAGCCCCTCGGCCCCTCGCCACTTTCAAGGCCAGGGATGAAATAAGTGTGTTTGTTTCCAGATAAAGGTTTATTTCTCTCTGCTTCTTTTTCAAAAATTCGATTTTATTGTGCTAAGAACACTTACCATGCGATGTCCCCTCTTAGCAGATTTCTAGGGGCACAATACAGTCTTGTTAACCGTAGGCAGGTGCCATGCTTCATGGCCAGTCCCCAGGGCTTATTCATCTCACTGCGCTGAAACTTGAGCCCCTTTGAGCAGCAGCTCCTCAGTCCCCTCCCCCAGCCCCTGGCAGGACCGTTCTCCTGTCTGTTTCTACGAGTTTCACCATTTTATTTACAGCAAGTTAGTGGAATCAAACAGTATTTTGTGTCTGGCTTCTTCACTTAGCACCATGTCCTCCAGGTTGATCAATGTTGTGGCATGTGTCAGAGTTTCCTTCCTTTTTGAGGCTGAATAATATTCCATTGCATGGATACAGCACATTTTCTTTATCCAGTCATCTGTCGGTGGACATTCAGGTTGCTTGCACTTCTTGACTATTGTAAATAGGCTTCTAGGAGCATAAGGATGCTGACTGTTTTGGATAAATACCCAGAAATGGGGTTGCTGGATCATATGGTAGTTATCTTTTTAAGTTGTAATACATTTCATCTCTCACTCCGGCCATGTCTGCACTTCTCCCTTGATAGAGGTAGAAAGTTCCAGAGAGGCCCAGGCAGGGCCAGCAGTGAGAAGGCCTGACCCTTCTTACCAGGGTATTTCTCTCCCATGGGCTGCCTCTCACTAACTGCACAGCTGAACCACATGTCCCTTCCCAGGGCTGCTGTGCATCACACACTCACACCCACAACTCGCTCCGTGTGTGCGGGGTCGAAGAGTGATCCTGTATCTATATCCATCCAGAACCTCAGAGAGTGACCCTACTTGGAAATAGGGTCTTTGCAGGTGTAACTCATTAAGACAAGGTCATATTCTTCATACTGGATGGTCATAGTACATCAATGCCTAGTGTTCTTAGGAAAGGAGAAAACAGCAGGGCCAGGTAGCTCAGGCCTGCAATCCCAGCAACTTAGGAGGCTGAGGTGGGAGGCTTGCTTAAGGCCAGGCATGCAAGACCAGTCTGGGCAACATAGCAAGACACCATCTCTAAAACAATTTTAAAAATTAAAAAATTGGCTGGTGGCACATGCGTATAATCCCAGCTACTGGGGAGGCTGAAGCAGGAGGATTGCTGGAGGCCAACTGGAGCTGCAGTGAGTCATGATCACACCGCTGCCCTTCAGCCTGGGCCGCAGAGCAAGACCGTGTCTCTATAAATAAATAAATAAATGTTTTAAAAAGAGAGCTAGGGTCTGTCTCTTCTCTTCTCTCTCTCTCTGTCTCTCTCTCTCTCACACACACACACACACACACACACACACGAGGGGATGTGGTGTGGAGACAGAGGCAGAGTGCCAAGGATTGCAGGCAACCACCAGATTCAGGAGGAGGCAAGGAAGGACCCGCCCCTGCAGGTTTCAGAGGGACTGTGACCCTGCCGCTACCTTGATCTTGCACTTGGAGCCTCCATAGCTGAGACAGAGTAAATGTCTGTTGTTGTTAGCCACTCAGTTGGTGGGCATTTGTTACTGCAGTCCTGGGAAACCAATGAGCCGTCCACTCACTCATACACAGCCTACTTATATTTTACTGGTGCTTTCTGCTAACTCTTCTCCTTTTCATCTACATATTTCTTCCTTCCAGAGCTCCCTCACCTCCCTCAAGAGGGGCTCTGTGGCCAGGAAACTTTTAATGAGATCTGGAAAAAGTGTTACTTGCACATTAAATCCATTATTTTGTGAATATTATTGCTTAAGACAAGCTGAAGTTTAAAAATGAGTGATTTCAAGTTGATCGAAAGAAAAATACGAAGTCAATGGGGTGCATGGTGACACATGAGTTGCTGAAATTTGGGAAACACTGGAATGGAAGACACAGCATTGATTCAGGGTCTGTAATCCTGGGTCCAAATTCTGCTTTCCCTACTGGCACTGGGACACACAGGCATTGTTGAAATGCTGGACCCCAGATTTCTCTTCTGTAAAATGGAATCACAGGGTCTAAATTGGAGGCTTTCTCTGAAGGATGAGAACAAAGGTAGACTGAGAATGTTCCTATCATGGTGCCCGGCGTGAGCAGATTCTCAGCAGATGGGTCTGGCCGCAATCCGCTGAGGGCTCTCCTGCAGTACCAGCAGGGATCCTAGTCATTGTCCCCATCACTCCTGTCTGTCTTCATCCAGAACCTTGTCTGGATCCTGGGAGGAAGCAAACATCTTCTGGTGGGAATGTGAGGCCCTGCCAGGTTGCAGAAGCAACTGGAAAAGGCCAGGTGTCCCTGCTCACTTTGTGGGCACCTCATGATAAATGATGGCTCTCATTAGCCCTAACTCCTCGGGTACCTTCCTACCTGGCGCCATTATGCTGGGACTACCCTCTCACTCTGGGAGCTTCACGATAAACCTGTCTTGGCTTATCCTGGACGCCTGTCAGCTCCTGGCAGGGTGCAGGCCGCAGGGATACCTTTTGCATCATGAGATTGTGCAACTTGGGAGGCTGAGGTGGGAGGCTCGCTTGAGGCCAGGAGTGTCCTGGCAAGTTCTGGCAAGTTCACGGAAAGTTCTGGCAAGTAGGCAGGCCAGCCTCTTGCTTAGACGGTGCTAAAAGGATTCTTATTCATCATCTGCCAGTAAGGAAAGTGGCCATCTTGTTCAGAGGATGGAGTGCGGCATCCACACAGCTATCGGCATGAACTTGGTGAATGGAGGCCACCTACATTCTAGAGCCACAGGGTCCCTGGAGCTATTGGCTTCTTGCCTGAATGCTTCCAGGTTTCCCAGTTTCTGGAAGCCCTGGTTGCAGTGTGCCCTTGTGTGGCACCCAGCACGTCTGGAAGGGCAGCCAGTGGGTGTGGGTCTTGGAGAGTGAACATCCCTGTAAGGACTGACTCGTGACCCTGACTTTATCACCAATGGGCCTCTGCAGAGACAGGTCCTCAAATCAAGAGCCAGGCAAACCTGCATAGAGAGAGGTTCTGGGGGTACACTGGAAGGAGTGGACGATGGTCAACTGTCCCCACTCATTTCATGAGGATTCTCTACCTCCCACAGCCCCTGGCATGGGGAGTGCAATGTAACACAAAAAAGAGAAGGCAGTGAGCTTCTGCACTCTTCCTGCAGCTTCTGCACACTCTTCCTGCAGCCCCAGCTGGGCCACCTGCACCAGTCTCTATGCATCTGGGGTTGGGGTAGGTGGGTTCTGGCTGGTTTATGGAGAGCCTGCTCCTCCATGAGGCCCGTATCTGCTATTTTTCCGCGGCATCAGCATGAGAGGTTTCTGGTTTTATGTATGTGTTTTCTGGCTCTGGCTCCTGGTCTGCATTTGTATGCACAAGAAGGCATAAAAGAGTTAGAGCACTGGGTTTCCAGAGACATGTGTCTGGCAGCATTCAGGAAAATAACATTATAGCCTAGGAATCCCATCACACACATGTGCACACATGCCCACACGCAGGATCATGGTATGTTGGCAGGAGTGCAGTTCATGCCCATGAAGGAAATGGAAAACACTTGTTGGAGAGAAAACCCAGCCGCTGGCATACTATTCCCATCACAGGAGAGGCAGAGCCTATGATTGGTGCCTCACTGAATCACAGGATGTGTTTTATTTTATCCCCACATTATGATGGAGGGCCATGGCTGCTGGCTATGTCTATTTCTTGTGCACAATATAGACCACAAGAGAGAATAAAATAATCTCAAAACTACAATGTGGAAAAAACCTGCCAGCTAGAAAGGTGGAGAAGCTATCTCCAGGAGCCAAGAAAATCTCTTCAAGAAAAAATAAAAAAAGTAACCCACTTTACTTTTTCTCCAAACTGACAAATTTGACTTGTCAGATGTAAGTTCAACTTGTGGACAATCCACTCAAGACTGATAATCGCCATAGTAACTGCTGTGTCACATGATCACACAGAAGCCTAGAGACGGGGAGAGCGGCTTTCCAGGCCACTTTTCTTCTGGTAAATTCTGTGATGTCAGCCTAATTAGCAGGAATGGAATCAGGACCTTGGTTGAAGTAATTGGCAGCCATTCTTTTAAAAAGAACAAAGGTATTTTAGCACCTTCTCTTCCTATTTATGGGGCTTGTGCCAGGACCAGGAGGGCTCTGGTGTGGAGTCTCCCTCACCCTTCTTCCTAATTGGCCAAGCTCCAAGCAGTGCCTCTAAGTTGTGGTTCTTTGTAGAACCATATCTGGAGAAAAACTCGAATTCATCCCCTGAAGTTTTCAAAATATCAGAAACTTGTGAGAGAGGGGGCCAGGAATACATTTCAGAGCTATCCCAATTCTTCTTTTTAATTAGCATTGTAAATTTCAACTTCTTTCATTTCCAACTGCTTCTCCCTGCAAAATAAAGGTATCATGTCTTTAAAGCTCTCCATCCATGACGTTTTGTTCGTATACTAGACAATGCCATTCCCTTCCCAAGGCACATCTCTTTTAGTTGGGTTTAATTTGAGATGCCTCTTGCCTGCTAAAAACATTGGTGACTTGCCCCAGCAAGGAGGTGACAGGGCCACTTGTCCACGTTGGTCCCCTCCAGTGGGGCTGAGTGGTCACCACCTTCAATGGCTGCATTTCACAGGAAGGGAACTGCCTTCTTCACCGCCGGGCATCAGCCTGTGGAAATCTGTGCCCAGACAGCTCAGGTGGCAGCTTATCCAAGTCCCCAGCACCCAGCTTTGTCTGCCCCAGGACAATTGCCCCATTGTCTTCAGGCTAATGAAATTTCTGGTCAAAACAATGATTTCAAACATCTCTTGAGCCTCTCTGCCCTCCATCTGGAACAGACAAGTACATCAATCCCTTCAAACCTGCCTCCTCCAAGTGCATTCTGTAGAGTTAGTGCATGGGGGTGCATTTTAATCAACCATGTTGGCCAATGCTACCTACCTGGAGTGAGCCCAACCCCCAACTAAACTGTGAGCTGGGGAAATGAACACACGCCAGCCAAGTGAGGAGCAAAGCCTATTGATTCAGAACTTGTCCTAGTGACGGAGTTGGCCACCATCCCTTGTGTTTTGGCAGAAACTCAGAGGGAAGCAGGGGAGTGGGAAAGCCTCAAAGAGGAAAGAAAGGAAGGCTTCGGGTGTGCCCTGAGTGGAGGGTGTTGGCCTGGGGAAAATGAAGGTGGCTACAAGAAATGGGACCTCCCGTGTTATTGGTTAGGGAGCATGTTTGGCTTTCTTCCATTAGTCCTATATTGGAAGTGGTGACAAAAACCTAGGGAATCAGGCCAGGCGTGGTGGCTCACGCCTGTAATCCCAGCACTTTGAGGGGCTAAGGTGGGCAGATCACTTGAGGTCAGGAGTTTGAGACCAGCCTGGCCAACATGGTGAAACCCCGTCTCTACTAAATATACAAAAAATTAACCAGGCATGGTGGTGCGCACTTGTAATCCCACCTACTCGGGAGACTGAGGTGGCAGAGTCGCTCGAACCTGGGAGGCAGAGGTTGCAGTGAGCTGAGATTGAGCCACTGCACTCCAGCCTGGGGGACAGAGCGAGACTCCATCTCAAAACAAAAACAAAACAAAACAAAAATACCTAGGGAATCAATCAGTTATTAATCGAGTCCTAGAATTTTGGGTCTGATTGCTATAGGAGCTGTTGTTTGGCTTCTGGGCTGATTCCTACAGACTGTGGGTCAGAGTTCTGTCTTTCTACATGGTCTTGACATTGTCTGTCTGTATGTTGACTCTCTCATTGTGTACAGGCTGTCTTCTCCCAGCCTGCTTAAAATTAATAAGAGTTTGACCAGACAAGTATGCGGAGGGAACATCATCATTTGTACAAATAGCCTCAGATGGAAATTCTGCATGCCTTTGAAAGAAAGTTTGAGAGGTAGACCTCAACAGCTTCCTCGGCCCAGCTGAAGTCTCTCTCCCTGAAGGCACATGCACCTTTCTCAGCCATTGCTGGGAATTCAGGATTGTGTGTTGGAGGCCAACATTGGGTATCCTGAGTGGAAGCCATGAACTGAGGCAAGTCCTCCTGGTACACACACACCCAGCTTCTTTTTCCTCCCTCTTCTGCCCTATCCCAGGGAGCCCTCTTTGCACCAGCCCACCCACTGGCCAAACTTCAGGGTCTTGTCTTCATACTTACTGCTTTTTTCTAAGGGAAAAGTTATGGAGAAGGCAGTCAAGGTTCATTTATTTTTAACCAGGAGACAATGCCCCCAAACAAGAACTGAGTCCCTAGTTATGGAATGTCAGACACCTTGCAGCAGGTGGTGGTTCTGAAACACCCGAATCCAGATGGCAGCCAACTCCACCCACATGTCAGGCGGGTGACTGCATTTCCAGACATATTCCTTGTTTAGATGAGGAGATTCTGCCCCCACTAACATTCCTTCAAGTAGCAAAATGATGCTAGATCTTTCCAGAGGTCACAGACTGAAGGCTTGGGGGCTACAGTCTGGAATGTGTTTTGCTTGGCACACATGCATTTTAAGTTGTTTAATGAACTATCAAGATGTAAAGATCAGGAGCTGACCTTTCATGTTAAAAAGAAAATCTATATTTTCCAACTAGTCTTGGAAAATGGGATGCTCTGGCAGCACTTGGACATCTTCCCACCTGCAGATGCTCAGCAGAATGGCAGCTGCCCTGTGGAGAGGAAGCACCTGTTCCCTTCCTTACCACTCTCCTCGTCTGGCCTGCAGTTTCCTCCTGTGTGTCACAGTTATGGACTGATTGCTTGTGTCCTGCCAAATTCATATGTAGAAATCCTAACCCCCAAGGTGATCATATTAGGAGATGAGGCCTTTGGGAGGTGATGAGGTCACAAGGGTGGGGCCCTCATGACTGGGATTAGCACCCTTATGAAAGAGACCCCAGAGAGCTCTCTCACTCTCTTTCCACCATGCAAGAAAATGAGACGTTGAAGTCTTCAACCTGGAAGAGGGTCCCTGCCAGAACCTGGCCATGCTGGGACCTGATCTTGGACTTTGAGAACTGTGAGAAGTAATTTTCAGTTGTTTACAAGTCATCCCATCAATGGTATTCCACTATGGCAGTCCAAACTGACTAGGCCACTCACCTTCTTGGCCCAGTGGGCATTTGATCCAGAATAACTCATTACTGTCTGAGGAAAGCCCCACCATCTCTTTTCCCAGAAGTTTTTGTTTCTGGTGGCTTCATGGGGGGATTCCAGGCACAGTAGGGCTAAGCGATGGGTATAGAGCGACCCTACACCTTTGACTTGGCCTCCTGGGGACTTAGATGGATAGGTGTGTTTCCTAGGAGCCGTCTTTCCTGTCCTCACCCCTTTTCCCATGAGAAATGCCTCCTCTTGTCTCAGAAACAAAGGAAGGGGTCAGTTTCTGCCAATGTCTGCTCAGCCCAGAGCGAATGTCTGAGAGATTCAATGTGAATGTGCCGGTTGCCTACTGCAGATCAGGCTTGGTAGGTGGTGGTAGGTGGTTAAGGTTGAGTTTCAGCATCAAGTATGAGTTGTTACTGCTCAGGGTCTCAGTTTTCTCATCTGTAAAATGGGAAGATTCCTAGCTCTCAAATTTATAAGGCTCCACTGGCCATGTGTAAAATGTGGCAATTAGGGAATACTGTTGGCTGTTAACTATATTCACCAGGACAGGCTGGTTATGCTCTGGTAAAAAATAAACTCAGACTCAGTGTCTGCACCCAGCACACATTTATCTCTTGTGCATGCTATACGGCCATCTTGACTCAGCAAGGTTCTATTCTCTGTCACTTTACTTAGGAGGGTTGGATGGAAGAATCCCCCACAGTAGTGCCGTCAGTCTCTATGGCAGGGGAAAGGGGGCATGGTGTATCAAGCCTTGGGCTTGAAGGTCTATTCCCAGAAGAGACATCATTACCGCAACTCACATTTCATTGGCCAAAGTGAGTCACAAGCCAAGTTTAACTTCAAGGAGTGTGGCCCCAAGCCTCTGATTCTAAGTGCCACTGTCTTAAGGCATTTGAGCTCCTGTAACAAAATACTATAAGCTGGGTGACTTATCAACAAGAGAAATTATTTCTCCCAGTTCTGGAGGCTGGAAAGTCTAAGACCAAGGTACTGGCAAATTTGGTGTCTAATGAGAACCTATTTCCTGGTTTATAGATGGTGCCTTCTTGCTGTATTGTTACGTGGTGGAAGAGGCAGACAGACTCTCTGGGGCCACTTTTATAAGGGCACTGATCCCATTAATGACAGCTCTGCCTTTATGACCTAATCACCTTCCAGAGCCCCCACCTCCTAATGCCCTCACTGGGGGCTAGGTTTCTCCATATGAAGTCTGGGGGGACACAAATGTTCAGACCATGGCAGCGCTCTCTTCCCTCACAGCATGGCTGGCTCTCCAACTACAATACCGTGCCCCATGGCTCACTTCCAGGGAGACTGTCTGGAGAGGTTTGTCCTAAGAGAAGAATGCATCCCGCCTCAAGTTTTAGTTCCACAGGTTCACCCAACAGGGAGGTAATAGTTACACATTCTTAATGAAAAGACCCCAAAGCCCAAAACATCGTGTGCTGCAGCATATAAAGCATCTTCTTCAGACCTGGTCCAAGACTACTCTGGGATTTTTGAGTCAGAAGAGAGCCAGAGCCTATTCAGCATGCTGTTTGACTCTGGTCCCAGCAGCCACCGCCATGTTAACAGGATGAGCAGGGCTTCCTTCAACTCAGGGTTCCCATGAAATTAAAAAGAATTCTCACCTTGACTTGGGATTGGGATTGTTGAACACTATCGATACTTCTTCCAAGGTCTCACAAGAGTTTGCCTCCTCTCATCGCAATGTGAAGACCTCTGTGGGGGAACAATTCATGGGTTCTTGGGGTCTTATAGGGGATGACAGAGAAGTGTCACCCCCACCCAACAGCCTGACTCAGTCTACTCCTCAGGAGGAACAGAAAGTGGTCTCTCTAGTGCCATGAAACCCCAAAAAGTGTCAACCAGTATTAAAGGCCTGCCTGATATACAATCCTCGAATGCAACACAGTGTCCGTCTGAGGCCACTCTAAAGAAGGCCAGGAAAGGTTTGCTAAGAAGGCTGTGCTGTTAAAAACAGAAAAAAAAAGACCCTTACCCCATTGCTCTGTGCCTGGTGGCTATAGGGACATTATTTCACAAAAAAAGAAAGGGAAAAATAATTTTCAAAAATGATTTAAGAAATGCTGTCAAAGATAGCAAAGAACAAAGAACAGAGCCCTCAAAGAACAGGGCCCAGGACAGGATAAGCACTCAATAACATACAACACTGTAGTGCTGTTGAGTGCTAGCTGTTGTTGAGTGCTAGCTGTTGTTGAATGCTAGCTGTTGTTGAGTGCTAGCTGTTGTTGAGTGCTTGTTGCTGAGTGCTAACTGTTGTTGAGTGCTAGCTGCTGAGTGCTAGCTGTTGTTGAGTGCTTGTTGTTGAGTGCTTGTTGCTGAGTGCTAACTGTTGTTGAGTGCTAGCTGCTGAGTGCTAGCTGTTGTTGAGTGCTTGTTGTTGAGTGCTAGCTGTTGTTGAGTGCTTGTTGTTGAGTGCTAGCTGTTGTTGAGTACTTGTCCTGCCTGGGCCCTGTTCTTAGCCTTTGAGGTACATTTCTCCATTTAACTTCCACAATAGCCCTGTTAGGCAGCTAGTATTATTTCTGTTTTACAGATAAAGTTTGGTTTTAGCTCAGAGTGGTTCTGAATCTTATAAAAAGAAAAAAAAATCCCCAGGAACTGAATCAGCTCCAAAATAGCTCCATCTTAGGCTAAATATGGGATGTGACAAAGACACCATCAAGCTAGGCCCCCCATCCTGACAGCTTCCCACCCCTTCCCTGCCCCTATCACCCTGCTTTCCAGGGAGGGGTGGGCATCCTCTCAGTCCCATAATCTGTGCCAGGCCCTCATATGAGGACTTGACAGGATTCAGCAGAGATGCAGGCCTCTGCTCTGCTGATCTCTTTGCATATAGTAATTTAATGAAGCCAGAAACTGCATAGAGCTAGTAATGGCACAACCAAGCAGCTTAAACTTTGAGCCACTAAACCATGCTGCCTCCTATTGTAATACGATTATATTATAACACAAGTTCAAGAGACCACCCACTGCTTTCTTTATTGGATCCTTCCAATAAAGTGCCGTGCTAGTAGCACAATTCCCCATGGACATAGAAAATAACTATTCTAAAATAAATCCGAGGACACACCCAGCCACAAAGTGGGAGGTGTATTATACAAATGCAACCAGGGCCCCTGGATCTGGCAGCTAGACCCACAGCAACAGCCTGTGTTTTCTCAGGGCTAAGAATGCACAGCTCAGACACGGAGAGCCTCTGAGCTGCCACAAACTCATCAACACCTCCCTAGTAAAGGCCATTCTGACCACCCTTGGTGTTGAGTTTTCCTCGGAGAGCAGTTGAGAGCTAAGGTAGGGTGGAGAGCCAAGAGGAGGCAGGGAGAGCCAGAGATGGCAGCTGGCAACAGGACACAGAAAGAAAAGGGACTTCAAATACAGATCTAAGAATTCACAGGGCTTTTTGGTGCAGAGTCTGGAGATGATGCACAGAAATGACACCTTGAAAGGGGAAGAAAAAGAAGGAAGAACAGGTCATCAGCCCTGGACCTCAGGAGGCTGAAGGAGAGAATGTATTTGACATCTATCATATCTTTAC
Source organism: Theropithecus gelada (assembly GCF_003255815.1). NCBI lineage: Eukaryota > Metazoa > Chordata > Mammalia > Primates > Cercopithecidae > Theropithecus > Theropithecus gelada. Next base: position 6,115,061 of record NC_037681.1, read on the forward strand.
ATCCTTCAGTGACACATTTGTCCATGTCACTGACCTTTCTGGCAAAAAAAAAAAAAAATGTGCTGTGTGACTGGTGGGATGAAGGTAAAGGCTGGTCAGATGAATCCTCTCCACATGCTGCCATGCTGGCCACCCAGGATGTGGTCTATGTGGTCTAGAGGTGCAAGGAGCCAGGCATCACTGCCCTACATCAAACTCCAGGCCACAGAAGGAAATAGGACTGAGATTCCTGGACCTGGGGCCCGCTTAGGTATGAAGATCAGGTGCATTAAGGATGTCATTCCCATCCCCTCCAACAGCACCTGCAGGAACGGGGGTTGCCATGGTTGCCATCTGTGAGCAGGACTCCTCAAAATGTTTTCTGTTAATAAATTGCCTTCATGTAAACTAAAAAAAAAAGAAAAAGAAAAAGAAAAGAAAGAGAGAGAGAGAGAGATAATTGACACAAAATGACGCCCAGTCTTGGTCTGCATGGTGAAGGGCCCAGGACTGATGGGCAGGGGCTCATTTGCATAATGCAACACCAGGGAGAGTCCTGTCACTTGCCCTCCTGAGTCCTGAAGAAAACCCTTCACTCCAATTCCCTGTGCATTGCTTCTAAAGGCAGAAAATGTGTACAGTTCTAGAATTACGGTCACATAAAATGCTAGAAGAATAATGTGCTTTATTTAAGTGCTTAGAGGTACCCCCTGAAGTTTGTGTTACCTGGAAGTTGGCCTCAGGGAAACACCTCATGGACCTTCTCTCAAGGATAAATGAGATGCAGGGACAAGGAAGGGAGAAAGGTTATTTTAACATTTTATTCACAGTCCCTGGAATTCTTTGGAGAGCACCTTAGGAATGTTCTTAACCTGAGTCCTCTTACTAAGTGTAATCACACAGTCTGCCAGGCTGGTCTTATTAACCCTACTTTGGAGCTGAGGCAACTACAAGAGATGACCTTTCCGGGCTGGTGGAGTGAAATTCGTCACATACTGCATGCAGTCATTACTGCAGTCACCAGTCCAGGTCCAATTTCTTTGACGGTATCATTGACGGGGTAACAGGGGAGAGGCAAGTGCAAGAGGAGAAATGGGGTGAAAATCCAGTACAGGGAAGCTTGAGCTGGGGCAGGATCGGGGAGCCAGGGTATGGGGCATGGTTGGGACTGAAACCCTTGTTAACACTGGCTTTAGCAAAAGAAATGGGCACCACCATCCCAGAGGACTTCCAGAAGATTCCTCCCTCCCCCACAGCTGGGCACAGAGCCTTACCTCCCCTGCACCCTGGCCCTGTCTCCCTATTTGGCAAGACTCCCGTGTCATCTGCTCCTCTCGACTTCAGCTCCCTCTTGGCACTGGAAATACTAAGGGAACCCAGCAGTCACACAGGATTCTAGGAATTTCTCCTTTCCAACTTCCTGAACTGGTTTTCAAATTCACCTCAGAGGTCCCTTTAAAAATCATGTTCCAAGGCTGGGCACAGTGGCTCATGCCTGTAATCCCAGCACTTTGGGAGGTCGAAGCAGGAGGACCTCCTGAGCCCAGGAGTTCAAGACCAGCCTGGGCAACATAGTGAGACCGTGTCTCTACAAAAAATAAAAGATTTATCCTGGTGTGGTGGTGTGTGCCACTGCACTCCAGCCTGGATGACAATGACAGACCTACTTCAAAAAACCCACGCTCCACACTATCAGGGGGTCTGCCATCCACAGACTCCAGACAGGGGGTTCCATCGGTCAGGCAGGAACGGCATGGGCAATGTCAGTAGCCTGCACATCAGATTAGCTTCTCTGAGGTCACAAAGTCGCCTGGAAGTGGGGAATCCATGAGGGCCAGGCCCTTCACAGGAGGAGACCTTCCCTCCCCAGGCACCGGCCTCCCTGACATCGTTTCCTCCTCTCAGCCCTGGCCCACATGCTCCTGCCGAGGTAACATGTCCCCTGACATGTCCATGTTAGAAAACCATAAAGCCCCCAAGAGACATTTCTAAACAATCATCTAAATATTGGCTTTCACTTTATAAAATGTATAAAACATAAAGAACACTTGGAACAGCCCAGTTTTAATGCCGCCAACTTTTGTTTTCCAAAGAACAATTGGTAGACTTGGCCCCGAGGGGAGCAGAGCCCCGACTCTCAGACAAGGAGCCTCAACAGCGATTCCGTATCTTCGAGGCGGCAGAGGTTTTTGGTGAGCTTGTGTCATTTCTAAACACGGTGGTGAAGATGGGATCCTCTTCATTTTGCAAATGAGAAAATGGAAGAGCCCGAGGGACAAAGGGCCTCTCTCAAGGTGCCATGGTGAGAAGGAGGCAGAAGGAAGAGGGCCTCACCCTTGCCTTGATTCCACTGACTGGTGTTTATCGCGCCACGAGTGTCTTCAGGGAGCAGTCGTTCCCACACTGGAATGTTGACATGAGGAGCAAATGTGATGCCATCATGTAATTCCAGTGGCGGCTGGTCATCCCCTGCAAGGCTGAAATGACCCTCTCTGTTTCAATGCTAAGGAAGCAGCAGCTTTCCTCCCACTCCCACACAGGATGTGTGCAGCATCTTCAAGTCCCTGCCTCGCGTTTCTAGGCCCGTAGTGGGCTCTCCATGGTCAGGGAGTGGATCTTCCAGTTAGGTATTTTTCTGAAGCAACTGTCATTCTTTGCTTTTTGGAGCAAGACAGATTTTTAAAATCCTCTGGGAGAGCAAGAGGGTTGGCCAGAAAAGGCATGAAGAGTGGGAGAAGGGTGCATTGTGGACCCGTCTGAGCGTAGGAGGGTCCCGATAACCAGGAGACTGAGGAGCAGCATCCGCTGTCCGCCTCAGTGTTCTAAATGTATGAAACCTAACAAGGTAATTGCATGGGAATAACACACTGTGAATGTTATGTGGGATTTGAAATTGTCATCTCAAGAGTGACCGGGGGGAGGGAGGAAGGGTGAACTCTTTCAGTCTAAAAGCTATGTTTTAAAAGGCAGGGTTAGACAAGGTTTGTTTTCTGCAGTGCATTTCCTCTGCAAAAAGGGATTTTTTTTTCCTATTTTTTCTGCTGGTGAACATTTCCCTTGGGGGAGCCTGGCCAATGAAAGGTCACTCAGAGATCAGTCACTCTCAGGGATGCCAGGAGAGCCGGGCAGACACATGTCCTAGTTTTCCCGGGAGCAGACTGAGTGAACCATAGGAGGGTCTGTCTGATGTTTACCTTGGCAGAATTCTCAAATGAGTTAGCAAATAGTGGCTGGAGATAAACTGAAACTTTGAGCAACCTCTGGACTGACTCTGATTACCCTCCACACCGCACCTGCGCAGGGAGGAGAGACCAGAAAGCCAGTAGCAAACAGTACATTTTTCCAAGAATCAGAGAGGAAGGAGTTCCTGATGCCCTGCAGCAAAAACAACCTCAAAATTCCCCTGAATACAGACCCATGGGAGCTGGGGTCAAGGTGGCCTTGCACTTCACCGAGGAGGTGTCATTACCACACGCGCTGGACATTGGCTACCTGTGGAAGAAAGATTAAGGACTGAAAGAAAATAGTGGCGAACATGCTTATGACATGGAGGTAGGAAAGGGAAGACCTTGAGCAAGACACAAATCACAAAAGCAAATAGAGAAAGAGTGATGTCTACCTTCAACAAAATGTGAGACTTCTGATTCAAAATCAGAAACCTCTATAAGCTGAGATAAAAGACAAGCAACAGAGTTGGAGAAGATATTTCTAAGATATTTGTATGTGTGCATATGTATATGTATGTGTGTAATGTGCTTATACATATACATATAGATAAATGCGTATGTATACACATGAATTCTGGATTGTTATCTAGGCTCTATGAAGACCTCCTATCTATTAATAAGAAAAAAGACCAAGATCAACAACCTCATCGACAAATCGATAAAGAAGATGACCAGCTAGTTCACAGAAAAGATAATGCAAATGGGAGTGGGAGGGCCCAGAGGAACTCTTGCTTTATCTAAATGGTTTTCTGCAGTGTATTTCCTCTGCAAAAAGGGATTTTATCTAAATTGTGTTGATTACGAGAGCATACACTTACATTAATTTTATAAGTAAAAAAAGAGAAAAAGTACCTGAAGATTAAACGCAAGCAATGTGATGTGTTAATTTGCCAACACACGGGAAGGGAGCTCTGAGCCTGTAAAATATGAGCCCTTTTGTGTGAAGCTGAGCAGATGAGGAGAAGTTTCAACAGTCCTAGAGAAGAGGATGGCAGGGGACAGAGAGCCAGGGGACAGGGCAGGGAGGATCTAGGAGGGCACCCAGCCAAGCGGCTCACTGCAGCTGGTGTAGGGCTTAGCTATACCCTGGGGCTGCATGCTTAGCACAGTGTGGTCAGATGAAGGTGGCAGGGACTCTCCATTTGAGTCAAAGTGACAAGCAGAGCCCCAAGTCCCTGGGAAGGATGAAATCCAAATTTAATTCCCTTCTGAGCAACATTCTACAATCCGTGCTTCATTTAGATATCTGTAAGCCTAAAAGAGCTGAAAAAAAACATTTTATTTCCCCTTCCAATGTACAATTTCTAAGACATTTGAATTATCGATGCTGAAGTTTCATTGAGAATGGGCTGAGTGTCCTGTTTTCAGCCTGGAAACAAAGCCTCAACCACAGTCTTCATCTCATCCTCTTTTTGTTTATTTTCTTTTTAAAAATTTCCCCTATTTCTTTGTTCTTTAACGAAGAGTTGTGTGCATCTTCTGAGCTCCAAGTGCTGCACTGGCTTCCAGGAGACAACGGCAACCCAGGCCCTGACCTCATGGCGTGACCGAAGGGAGGGTCTCAGCCAGGAACGTGAGGGACACCGGAAAGAGGACATCGGTGGGCAATGGGGTCTTCCTTGCGGGGGGCGGGTGGGTGTGTGTGATGTGCTTCCCTAGCAGCCCACGGCCGCTGGCAGGGGCCACCGCGGGGAGACCGGTGGTTCAAATTTATGCCGGCAAAAAGCAAATCCTGATGCCTTCCCAATCATGGTTCCTTCAAAGGCTTCAGGGTTTCTTGGGAAGGGAAAAGAACATTAGTTGAGCTTCTGCGGTGTGCTGGGACTGTGCTAGGAAGTTTTACAGATGCTAGTTCATTTAGATTGGATATGCCTCCTGGAACAGTGTGCTGTCCCTTATGGAAAATCAAAACAGTCATTGCATTTCCGTGGTGTTCACAAGGAGCCTCACTTCTGGGCTCGGGCAGGCGGAGGAGTTCCAGGGCTGAGGATCAGACTTGGTGACTGAGCAGGAACTGTCATCCTTTTTCTCTTTTGAGATATGAAATTTGCTCCACATCTCAGAAGAGTGTGTGCCTCCATCCCACACTTGGGACAAGCACTATTGTTCTTTTTTTAAAATTTGTAGAACATATTAAACGCTCTGCTTTCGTAGAACATATTAAACGCTCTGCTTTCGTCACGGGTTAAATCACGCTGGGGCAGCAGGCTTGTGGTGTAAGAGCGGTGCTCTGTGCGTCCGCTAGGGCTCCCCTGTCGTTCCAGTTGGTCTCCTTGCCACGCCCCAGCTCGCTGCCCCCAGGCTGTCTTGGAGAGACACGTTTGTGTTTTGTAATAGAGCATGTCGTGCACTATTATATGGAGATATTGTATAAAGGAGCCCACACAACACAAGGAAACCAGGAGAAAACAGTCCTAGAAATCCCCAAAGCTTGGAAGCAGGGACATGCAAGCGAGGTACAGCGTGTGCCATCAAGTGGCAAGGTCCTTCCGGTCGGAAAGCCGCTGTTGTCATCGGTTTACCAGGTGCTGGGATTAAGCACATCTACCACTTAGAAAATAATACAAATAAGAACCACGGTCCAAATCCAACATGGGTCTCCCAAATTCTCTAAAATGTGGAAGTGCACAGATCTTACTCTCTCTGTCCTTTCTCTCGCTTCGAGGAAGTTGGGCTCCTGGGCACTGTCTCCTCAATCACGCCCAGTACCTGTGTACAGGTGCCTCCTCTTCTCTCTGGAGCATCGGGACTGGATGGATTGGGAACAGAATGGAGCTTTGATTGATCCTCTTGTCCGCACTTGTGCCTTTCTACTCCCTGTGGTGGAGAGTGTCAGTTTAGTCTCCCTGTCTTCTCCTGGGGTCCCTCCAGCTCCTGAATCAAATCCTGCTCTTCCCCTGCATATTCTGAGTGGCCTGCACACTCTGGGCTGTCTCTCCTGGACCCCTGGAACACCACCTGTTTGGTTCTTAATAATCCGGAGCCTTCCCACCTGATAGTAGCACTGACATCATCCTCTTCATCCACTGGAAGCTTCCAGATCCTGGCCCCCCAACTCATTCTCTCCCCACATGGCTTCTGTAGAAACACAACAACGTGTACTGCTTATACCATTCTTGCACCACTGTGTGCCAAATGGCTGGCCCAGAGGATGACTGAGTAGGAGGTCAATGTATGCTAGGGGAGGGGTCAGAGGAGAAAATTTCCAAGAGAGTGGGAACCCAAGGAAGGCTTCTCAGAGGAGCTGGGACACATTGGGGCCTGAAGGAAGTGGACATTTCGATGAGCATGAAGACTGCGGGGGGGGGGGGATCCAATCTTTTGGTTTCACTGGGCCACACTGGAAGAAGTGGTGTCTTGAGCCACACATAGAATGCGCTAACACTAATGATAGCTGATGAACAACAAAAATCATCACAAAAAGTCTCATAATGCTTTAAGAAAGTTTACGAATTTATGTTGGGCCACATTCAAAGCTGTCCTGGGCCACATGCAGCCTGCAGGCCGTGGGTTGGACAGGTTTGAGCTAAAGCAGGTGTATTCTGAGCTGGAGAGAAGGCCAGCCCCATGGTTCATCGTTTGTGGTATCACTAACCAGTGATATTTGGAACAGTTGGTGGGTGCAGGCCCTGGGAAGGGCAATAGTAAGAAAAAGCTTAGAAAAGAAAAGGAGGAGGAGGAGGGGAGTTGCGGATCATGGAGGGCCTTGAAAGTGAGACTGAGGGTTTGGACCTTACCACTTGGGCATACTACCAAACAGGAACACCTGTCACTGTAATTTCTGATGATTCCATCTTCCGTCTTTGGGAATAACAATGGCATAGTCAACTATTCCGCTACAAAAAGAGTCCGCAGGTTCTTTAACCATTTGGGACATCTTGTTTTGGCATCCACGCTAGTTCTGTTATAGCCAAAGCCGAGGGTGTCGGGGAATGTCACATGCTTCAGGGGTATCTGTGTAGTGTGCATTTTACCCCGCTGAGCTCACAACTTTAATGTGTGATGGTGATCCGCCGGTTCAGGAGGACAGAGTTGGTGCCCCTGCCTGTACCATCCTACGAGAGCTTTCTGCTTTCTGTGTCCCACTCTGTGGGTTCCCCATGGACCCCTGTAGTATTTGCCTAATACTTTGGAACCAACAATAATAACTTATGAAATCTTTATTTCAAACACAGCTTGAATTTCATCCATTTTCATCTTACCCAAAGGGATAGATTCTCTAGTCCTCAATCTGGATGATCAGAATGGAGAAATCCCCTTACCTCCAAACACAGGCCTTTTATTTTGTAACCACTGTCTGTCTGCTTTTCTGTTTTGGAGTCTCCCGGGGTGATGGTGCCACCAGATAAAAGTTGTAATGAGAGAGGGAGAGTGGGAGGGAGAGTCCGGTGACAAGGCAGGGCGGAAGGTAAGCAGAGACCTTCTCCAATCAGAAGTCTTGAAGTCAGGGCACGCAGTAGGTCTGCAGAATGACTCAGAACCAGCCTATGAATGCTGTCTATTCATGGGTCCAGGCTTTTGTTAAAGTCTGGGCCTGCATTTTAAAGAGGGAGTCGGGGAACTGGCTGGACTGGTCTGACAACTAAGGAGTGGTGAACACTTCCCCCAGGCTAGTACTCAGGTGGATGAAGTCATCGATATTTTCTGGGCAGTCCTAATCTGTGATTAACTTTTATCTCTGCTGTGAAATAACAGCCTTCTTTTCAGCCTGCTAACAATAAGTTAACCTGGCTGTCCGGCTGGGGGATATTTTATGCAGAGGCATATTTGAGAAGCCATGTGGGACTCCTGCCCTGGAGAGAGCCCAGAGTGGAGGGAGGGGTCTGTGTGGTGGGGGGAGTCTTCTCAGCAATGGTCCTTGTGATTCCGGCATACTCTGATGTCCTGACTTCAAACTCAGCTTACCCAAAGCAAATGTCCACTTTCTTCCATATTCCCTTCTTGTTTAAGGCCTCACCACTGACCAGGAAGTCTTGATAGAACCATCTAGTAATTCTTAAGTCCTACCTCATCCAACCTTGTCTGGACTCCTGCAGTGAGCACAGCTGCCCTCACCTTCCCTTCTTTATGCCCTCACCTTTTCAGGAGCCTCTTAATTTCTCAGTCCACATCATCTCTTAGACCGCCAAAGCCAGTTATTTTTCTAAAAGACATTTGTTCCCATTGTTCCTCTGACTAAAGTTCCTACTATGGGACACTTGCCCTTGGCACTCATGGACCTTGTAGTCAGGCTGAGAACCTCAGGTTCTCAAACTCAAGACCATGGGGAATGTAACAGGTGAATCAGGCAGGTGAAGTCCAGTACTCTTTTTGGTCTATATTTTGTTTACTCAGTTTTGATGGAGACAAGCATACCAGAAAATTCACATTTCTCTTAACTCTAGCAGTAGACAAACAACAGAGCAAGCAGGATGTGACCATTTATACAGGCCTCACTGTTGGGAGAGGCAGTAGGGAGTGGTGGAGACCAGGGACAGGACTAGGGCTAGGGCAAGGCTAGGAAGGTGCCCAGGATGCATGTTTTAAGGAAGCACTCACTCTTGGGGCTTTGCAAGTACAAGGCTAACACTGGGAGGTGAGTGCCTCCTTAAAGTTGGCTCCTTGGGCCTTGTTTGCCTAACCTAGTCTGGCCTTGGTGAAGACAGTGGAGAAATGGAGCATGGACCTGCCCAAAGGGATGGCTGCTGATCAGCTTCATCCAGCTGTTGACAAAGGCAACACCATGGCCCCAATTTTGCCAAGTCTTTTCAAACATTCTGTGGGTGCTTCCATCATAGCTCTTATCACCTGGCAAGGGAGCTGTCTCCACAGGTAACCTTCTCACTAAGTGGGGGTGTCTGAGGCCAAGGAGCTTTGGTCATTCCCCTGTGTGATACTAGCAGTGAGCACAGAGTAGGTGCCCTGCAATGTCAGGCAAACAAACAAAAAAAGACTTTGGAAACAGAGTTATGTTATGGAACTAGGATGGGTCTTGAGTTAGCCTCACTCTTTATCCAAGGAATGGTTGTTCAGGGCCAGTGGCTCAGCCCTAGGAGCACTGACTGCTTCAAGACAGCAGCCTGCTCTGGGATGCCAGGCATAGTCCACTCCTGATGGCAGACTCCACTCTTCACGGGGCTCACTCCATTACTCATTAGGTCACAGAGTAATAGAAAAAGGCAGGAAAGATGAAAAAAAGAGAATTTAAAAACAAAACACAGCCAGGTGTGGTGGCTCACACCCGTAATCCCAGCACTTTGGAGGCCGAGGCAGGCAGGTCACCTGAGGTCAGGAGTTCGAGACCAGCCTGGCCAACGTGAAGAAACCCTGTCTCTACTAAAAATGCAAAAATTAGCTGGGCGTGGTGGCAAGCACTTGTAATCCCAGCTACCAGGGAGGCTGAGGCAGAAGAATCACTTAAACCCAGGAGGTGGAGGTTGCGGTGAGCTGAGATTGTGCCACTGCACTCCAGCCTGGGTGACAGAGTGAGACTCTGTCTCAAAACAAAACCAAAAGAATACCCCAAAAAACCCAAAACACATGGTAGCAAAATAATAACAAACTGAAGTATGTCTGTAATGACAGCCAATGGAAACTTACCTACTCCAAGACAGAAAATGATCAGATTAGATTTCTAAAAAGTCCGGCTACGTCTTGCTTCCAAGATACCATCTAAGATGAAATCACACAGAAAGGCTGAAAATAAAGGAACAGAAAGATATACACTATTTAAATGCTAGCAATAGCAGACAGATTATAATAGGGGAGAGACTACATAATAATCAAGGCACCAACCCACTCAGAAGCTGTCACAGGCCTAAATGCATATGTGTCTAACACACACACACCTCAAAATATAGTAAGCAAATTGGCAGAACTGCAAGTCTAAGATTTCAACCCATTTACCTTTATCAAAAGTTGATAAATCAGGCAATTTAAAAAGTACTAGGTTATAAAAGATTTGAAAAACAAAAGTAACAAGCATTATCTAATGGGTGTGTGCGTGTATAAAACTTTGCGGCCAAAGATAAATGGTCATCATAGATCATTTAAAAACAGATGGTGATATATAGATTATTTAAAATTTTGACCACATACTAGGTCGCAAAGAACACAACAAATATCTAGAATCATCAAAATAACACAGATCATATTCTCTAAACACAACCCAATTAAATTAGAAGTCAATACTAAAATACAGTCTCAAACTCATGTATGTGGGAACTCAAAAATTCACTCCCTAGTAACTAATAGGCTGAAGAAGAAATTACAACAGAAATTTATTTGAAATAGACTGAATAATAAAGCATTATGAATCAAAGATGTGAATAGCAACGAAATGGATATCTAGAGGGGCCGAGTTGGTGGCTCATGCCTGTAATCCCAGCACTTTGGGAGGCAGAGGCAGGCAGATCACTTGAGCCCAGGAGTTTGAGACCAGCCTGGGCAACATGGCAAAACCCTGTTTCTACAAAAAATTAGCCGGGTGTGGTGGTGAGTGCCTGTGGTCCCAGCTACTTGGGAGACTGAGCTCGGAGGATTGCTTGACCCCAGGAGGTAGAGGTTGCAGTGAGCCATTATCATGCCATTACACTCCAGCCTGGGTCACAGAGTGAGACCTTGTTGAAAAATATATATATCTCTAGGGGTAAATTTATAGCCTGACATGAATTTATTTCAAAATCATGAGAGGTTTAAGCGAGCTGAGTGCTCAAAATAGCGATTGTAAGGAACTTCCTTGATGTGATAAAGGTTATCTATCAAAAGTGTATAGTAAATGTTATAATTAATGATGAAACTTTGGAAGCATGCCCATCAATATCAGTAACAAGACAAGGATGTCCATTGTCAATATGTCCATTCATCAGTATCCTGGAAACCATACTGAGGGCAATGAAACAAGCAAAAGAAATAGGAGAATAAGAATTTAGAATGAAGCAAGAATATTTTTATCTGCAGGAAATATGATAATCTACATAGAAAATTCAAGAGAATTTTCTAATAAACTATTCAAATGAAAATAGAGTCCAACAATATATATATACACAAAATTGGGTACAATTTATATGTATTAATTATAACCAATTAGGAAATATAACAGGAGAATGAGTCTTATATTTCAACTAAAGCTATAAGATCTTTCTGCATACATTAAACAAAATATGTGCACATTGCTTGGTTTTGATTTTTCTTCATTCATTTGGTTGGTTTTAGAGGAAACTTGGAAATACAGCTGAGGGTCATAAAAGAAAATATGAGTGAGTGGAGTGATTCACCATGTTCTTAAATGGAAAAGCTAGTGTTCATTTAAGAAAGATGTCAGGCCTGGCGCTGTGGCTTACGCCTGTAATCCCAGCACTTTGGGAGGCCGAGGAGGGTGGATCACGAGACCAGGAGTTCAAGACCAGCCTGGCCAACATAGTGAAACCCCGTCTCTACTAAAAATACAAAAAATTAGCTGGGCATGGTGGCAGGCGCCTGTATAATCCCAGCTACTCGGGAGGTTGAGGCAGGAGAATTGCTTGTACCCGGGAGGTGGAGGTTGCAGTGAGCTAAGATTGCGCCATTGCACACCAGCTGGGCGACAGTGCAAGACTCCATCTCAAGAAAAAAAAAAGAAAGAAAGAAAGAAGATGTCAATATCATCTCCTAATTGTTCTTTAAATTCAATACAATTCTATCCAAAATCTTGAAGGGGATTTTTGTGTGTGTGAAATTTGACAAGCTGATAATCATCAAGACTAATTATACATTTTTAATAATTAACATAGTACAATATTGATATATAGATAATGAATAGATCAATAGAAAATTAGAGAACTCAGAAACTCACCTGTGCATCTGTGGAAATTTCATATATAACAGAGGCGTCATTACAGATCAGTAAAAAGAAGGGGTGGACTCATTCAAGAAATAACTTAGGAAAAATAGGTTATCCATACAAGAGTAATAAAATTAGATCCTTATATCAACACATATGTAAAAACAAATCCTTGGTTGATTAAATACCTAAGTATAAAAAACAACAACTTCAAATAATTTAGAAGAAGATATAGAAGACTATCTTTAAGAACTCAGAGTAAGAAATTATTTTCTTCAACTATATACAAAAAGACCCTTAATGCAAAAATTAATAGACTATTTGGTTTAGTAAGTAGGGTTGTATTTTAAAGTTTTTTAATTGTTCATAAAAAATGTTAAATGTCAAGCCAGAAACCAATATTTGCAATGCAGTCATATAACTGACAAAGGCCAGAATCCAGAATACATGAACACTGGCAAGTCAATGAGAAAAAACAAATAGCACAATGGAAAAAATGACCAAAAGACATGAACAAGTTACAGATGAAGGCAGCTCAAAGGGCAAATGAGCATTTGACTAGAAGATTACCTCTTAGTAATCAGAGAAATAAGCAAACAAAAAAGTATGCCACCTGTGTATTAGGGTTCTCCAGTGAAATAAAATGAATAGGATTTACATGTATATAAAAAGAGATTTATTTTAAGGAATTAACTTCCATGATAATGAGATTCAATATTTCCTCCATGATTATGGAAGCTGGTAAGTTCAAAACCTGCATGCTGGGCTGGCAGGCTGGAGACCCAGAGTGAAGCCAGTGCTACAGCTCAAGTCAAAAGGTCATCAGGCTGAAGACCCCAGGAAGAGCTGATGTTGCAGATGAAGTCCCAAGAACAGTTTGCTGGAGAATTTCTTCTTGTTCAGGGAGCTCGGCCTTTTACTCTATTCAGGCCTTTAACTCACTGGAAGAAGCCCACCTAGGCTCTGGAGGGCAATCTGCTTTACTGAAAGACCACCAATATCAATGTAAATCTTCATCAGAAACACCCTCACAGAAACATCCCGGCCAAGCTGACACTAGAAATCATCTACAGAACCTCCAACACATCAGACTGGCCAAAATGTTTGTCTGCCACTACCAAGTGTTGACACAAAAGGCAAGCATAAGAAACTCATACTGGGCTGGTGAGGATGTAGAGCATGAATCCAGACTGGAGAACCTATCACACATGTGCACAAATATTCACTGCATCATTGTCTGTAGTGAAAAATTGAAAAGGAACTGAAAAACAATCAGTAGAAAATAGACAAATTAATTCTGATAAGGTTCATATGACAGAGTATTATACAGCGGTTAAAGGAGTTAGAGCAACAGGTATCTGCATGGATAAATCTAAAAACAATCATGAGTTTCCGGAAGATAGATACAACAGGGCAGATTTCCATAAAATTGAAAACTTACAAACCAATACTTTATATTACTTAGGAATGAATACTGTAGGAAAATCTAAAACACAGGCTTGAGATTAATACACAGTAAATTTAAGGTTGTGGCATTTCTGAGGAGTAGGGAAAGGGAATGAGATCAAGGAGGCCTTCAGCTGTGTCTGTAATGTTTATGTATTTTTTCTGAAGGCTTGAAACAAATATGGCAAAATATTAAGATCTGATAAAGCCACGTGGACGTATGACATTTGTTATATTTCTCTCTATCCTTAGTCACGTGTTTAAATAATTCTCCAAAAGCAGTGTACTGAGAGTTCAGCCTGTCTCCTGAGACATTCCAGGAAGTTATGTGCAGGAGTGGAGAATGATTCTTTGGAAGAGTTAAGTGTCCTAAATGCCAGCCAGGCTGTGACCCCAGGACAGAAGGAGAGTGGGGGGGCCCTTCTTGCTTGCTAGTGACATTCTGCACCAACCAGCACCGCAGGAGCCCCAGGATGACAAGGAAGGAGAAAACACAGGGGGTGACGGATGCAATGACCCCCCTATGTGGTACATTGGGTGGTGGAGGATGGGTGTAAAGCACATGATGGGTGCAGGGAGACCAGCTGTGAAGGCTTTGGGGACCGTGATAATGACCATCCAGTGTGGCTGTACCTTTCTCTAGAAGAGGGTTGGCCTACATCCACTCCAGTGGATCTACATTCCCTCCCAAAAGACCAATAGAGAGTGAAAGATTTGAGTTACCTGTGTGGGTGGCCCTCAAGACCCCAGCAATGAAAACCCAAAGGAGTATCACAGTGTTTTCTGGCAAGAATTGGCCACTGCTTAATTGTCTTTGTCTGATTTTTCCTAGCAACCTTGTCTTTGACCTCGCCTGGCATCCTGTGTGGTCATGAGCCACAGAGATGGAAAAGGCAACGTGGTAGAGGCAAGAAGAGGCAGGAGGTGGAAAAGAAGGACTATCAGGTGATGAGTTCTGCCATCTCTTACCCTGAGTTTAGCTGTGCTTTGTTTATAAAAAGTGCTTTTTTACGAAAAGTATTTGATGGTACAAAATATTATCAACATCATTATTAGATGGTTTAAGAAGTAAGAAAAGGATCGTGGTGGTAGCAGGAAATAAGACAGAAATTTTCCATGGGGGCTGCAGGTCTGAAGGCACTGGCAGGTACTGCAGGGGGCTTCAAGCAGGGTCACTTGATAGGGTCGAAAATCAGTAATGTCTACGCTCATCTCCAACCTCTGTTGAAGGAAGAGGAAATGTTTTGAAGTATTTAGATGCATTTTCTTAGGTGCGTTGTTTTTGTTGAATTAGGACATGAAGCCAGCCACAGCCAGCTGTCTTTCCCGTTCCGGTGGGAAGGGGACCATGTGAAGCACCCAAGATGTGAACCAGGACTCAGTTCACGTTTGGGGACCCTGACAGCCTCCTCAGCTGCCCCTGCAGAAATCCAGATTGACCCCTGAGGCTGAGCTTTACTCTCTGCAGGGATGATTTCCATTCAGTCTGGGATGGGCCGGGGAAACCGCTGCTCACCCAAAGTGAATTTAAGGGTTCCCAACAGCAACTTATCAACATTTTCATTGTAAAGCACAGTAAGAGCAGTGAATTCTGTCCATTTTGTGAGCAGCAATTCTGGGTAAGGCGGGAGCCCCACTGCGTTCAGAGCAGCTCTGGGAATGAGGGAGGAAGAGACAACAAAAGGAACAGGAGCCTTCCAATAAGCCCAGACGTTAGACCTGAGCCTTGTCCCTGTCATAGCCTAGTCATTATTGATTAAAGGGTGGACATCAGATAAACCCGAGTGGGACAGCCCCGCCAATGTCCAGAGCAATGAGGCCCTCACTCTGCCCTCACCTCTACCAGTGTCAGTTCTGGGGAATTTCTGAAACACCATGAATGCAGAGGTGTGACTCAGCAGGAATCACAGGAATGTCAGAGGACAAAGCAGTTGGTATTAATAAATTGCTTTGAGTCTGGAAACAAAGAAAGTGGCCTTTTGGCTGGTAGTTAAGGACAAGTGAGAGTCTCCAGGTCTTTCCCAACAGACGGGGTGAGCCAGAGAAGTGATAGAAAGCCAGCTAATGAGACATTTGCCATGTGCCATGGGTCCAGAGGTATGCTGAACCTAAGTAAGAAAAATGTGTGAAGCACCCAGGATGCATGCCAGAGCTCGGTTCACATTTGGAGAAGCCACTCCATAGCCTCCTCAAATGCCCCAGCAGAAACCCAGATGGGAATTCCCCAGCGCTTCCCCTCAGGTTCCAGAGCCTTCCACCGAAGTGGGAGTAGACAGAGGGAGCTTCTCTCTCCCCACCTACGTTCCCTCTTGCTTTGGTCCTGGCCTCAATTTCACCAATATCTAGAGGCTACCAGTCCCTAGAAGTCAGGGGGATCTGGGACTTTCAACGGTAATACCTCCATGTGCCATTAGTTCAATCTGTAGATTGAAATTGTTTTAGAATGAGATATCAAACATATTTTAATCAGAAGACCTCTGTAACAACCACATCTGCTCTGCATCAAAAGTCTGTCTTGGGCCAGGCATGGGGCTATGGGCTCCGGCATATGTTATCTCATGGAATGGCCTCTTACCTAGGTAATTTACCACCATTTTTACAGATGAGGAAACTGAGGCTCAGACAGGTGGCAACTTTTAATCCAAATCACACAGCAAAGTAAGAGCAAAGCCAAATTTTATCCAAAGCTGTACTGTACTGTACTGTACTGTACTGTACTGTATAGCAATAGAAGGGAATATCCACTTTGAGTGTGAAAATACTGAGGTTACATCTAAGTATTTAAACTGAATCATGCATTTGCATGAAAATAGAAATTGTGTTTCCTACACTTTTATACGCCTTGAAAATGCATCACTAGAAAAATAACTTAGGAAAATGAGCAAGTGGATATTTGGTACAGTCCCCAGTAGAGGGGCAAAGAGGTCCCTGTCTTGGCTCTGATAAGAGTTTTAAGGGAACAGAGTTCAGGGAGTGGCCCCTCTCTTTCACCTGAGACTCTAAATTTGTCCTCTAGTCACCAAGGCCCGACAGCTTTGCAAGTACTCTTCGTTTGGCCAGGAACCATGTCACATTTTGTTTTGATTTATTTGGCCTTCCTCTCTCTAACTGATCCAAGCTTTATTAGGCTGTGCTCAGAGAATCCTCAATCTGCTTTCTACTTTGGGAACTTATTTACAAGTTATTTTCATGTCATCTGAGGGTTATTCAGCTCATTGTTCTTCAACATCTTGAGACATCAAAAATGGCTCACCCCCAGCCCTAGTCTCGCGTCCTTTCTGTGTCACTAGATTTTGGCTGTGTGAATGCATAGACACCGCTGAATTCTTTGATACTTCAGTAGGACAATAACAGAGGCTGTGGTGTCTCCTGCCCTTTCCCTGGTTTTGGTCAAGAGGAATGAAAGACTACAGAAAGGTGTGGAAGAAATGCACACAATCAAAACTGTAAGGTTATTCAAGAAAATCTATGGTTTTAAAGCCAGAAAGAACTGATTCAAATCATGGTTTCATCACTTCGTACTTAGAAACTCTGAGGTTGTTACTAACCTCCCTAAGCCTCTGTTTCCTCCTCTGCAAATGGCAACAGTAATACCTGTGCAGAAGGGTTCCTGGGGTTTCTGAGGCCCCATGCACTGTGGCCACATACTGCTGCACAAGGGCCTGCCAGCCAGCTCACAACCATTACAGCTGTGCTCATTCCCTTCCCCTCTGGTGGCCCTCCAGGATACTTAAAAATATAATAATAATAATAATAATAATAATAGTATTTGGACAAGAAAAACAAACAAATAAAATAATCCACAAATGCCCAAATACCACTGCCTGAGATTCTGATCTTATTCGGGTGGACAGCAATAGATTTGGAAGTTTCCTGGGTGATGCTATGGTGCTGCTGGGTGGAGCCCGTTGCTAACTAAAGCTGGACCGGGAGGCTAGAGCAAGCTGAGTGGCTCAGCACTGGGGTAGCCCCATGCCCCTGCTCCAAACATATAACTCCATTTGGCTCTCCCTCCCTTTTTCCCTTCTTTCCTATTTGAGACAGGGTCTTATTCTGTCCCCCAGGCTGAAGTGCAGTGGCATGATCATGGCTCACTGCAGCCTCTACCTCCCAAGGACTACCAGTGCATGCCACGATGCCCAGCTAATTTTTGTATTTTTAGTAGAGATGGGGTTTTGCCATGTTTCCCAGGCTGGTCTTGAACTCCTGGGCTCAAGTGAACCGCCCACCTCAGCCTTCTGAGTAGCTGGGACTATCGGTACCCATTACTATGCCCAGTTAATTTTTGTATTTTTTGTAGAGGCGGGGTTTTGCCATGTTGTCCAGGCTGGTCTTGAACTCCTGAACTCAAGGGATCCGTCTGCCTCAACCTCCCAAAGTGATGGGATTATAGGCGTCAGCCACCGCACCCGGCCCAGTTTCTTTCTTGTTTTTTTAAAATTTCCTTTGAGACAGTTCCGCTCTGCTGTCCAGACTAAAGTACAGTGGTGTGATCATAGCTCACTGTAACCTCGAACTCCTGGCCTAAAATGATCCTCCTGCCTCAGCCTCCTAAAGCATGGGAATACAGGCATGAGACACCATGCCTGGCCTGGCCTTCAGTTTCTCTGCTGTAACTCTGGATTGTCCTAGAAATCCTTTTCTGAATTTCTCAGGTGTTACATCCTCACCCATGATATCTGCACCTTTCTCATCTTCACCAGAATCACCTTGTCTTAACTCCTTAACTCTTCCTGCTTCTTGCCAGGCTAAGAAGCTATATTAGTTATCTATTGCTGTGTAACATGTCATCCTAAAACATGGCAGCTTAAAACAACAGATGTGTGTTATCTCACACTTTCTGTGAGTCAGGAATACGGACACGGCTTAGCTGAGTGCTTGTAACTCAAGACTGCTCATGAGGCTGCAGTCAAGCTGTCGCCTGGGGCTTTGGTCCTATCTGAAGGTTTACTGGCATGGGGGCGTCTGTTTCAAAGCTCACTCATGTGGTTCTGTCCTTCCCCACCTGGGCATCTCCACAGCCTGCCTTCTGACATGTGGCTGGTTACCCCGGGGTCTTGTGACTCTAGAGAGAGTAAGACAGAGCACCCAAAATGGAAGCCACAGTGCTTTTTATAACCTGTGAAGATGTAACATCTCAATACTTCTGCCCTATTCTAGTCACAGAAGCAAGTTACTAAGACTGGTCCACACTCACAGGGAAAGGATGACATGAGGGTGAGGATACAGGGAGGGTGGGGGGTCATCGGGGCCCATCTTAAAGGCTGCTTTCCACAGAATCCGTAATTATTTCTCTGAAAGTAAAAGGAAGAGAGAGAGACACCATATTCTACATTTCTGCTTACCTCCGTGGTAGGGCTGATGTGCGTGCTTTTCATGGCTTAAAAAGTGCACTCCATCTCACTGGGGGTTTCCCAAATGGTCATGTGAAGAGAGGAATTGCTCCCCAGAACCTCTGGGGCACCTCATTTGGCTGATGCTTTTCCTTCCTCTCCACAGAGGTGCTCTGGGTAGAGGGAATGAAGCCTTCAGGGTGGACCCTGGAGGGCTCTCCCAGAGGCTTCTGTCTGAACCAGTGGGCTTAAAAATGAGCAGGGAGAACCTTCACGAAAAACACTGTCAAGTACTGTCTCAGTTTGCTCCAGCTGCCGTAACAGAATGCCATAGACTGGGTGGCTTGTGAGCAATATAAATCAATTTCTTGCAGTTCTGGAGTCTGGGAAGTCCAACTTGAGGTGCCGGCAGATTCTGCGTCTGGTGAGGGCCCACTTCCTGGTTCACAGACAGCCGCTCCTCGCTGTGTCCTCACCTGAAGGAAGGGGCAAGGCAGCTCTTTAGTGTCTCTTTTACGATGGTACTAATCTTATGTGTGAGGGCGCCACTGTCATGACCCAAGCACCTCCCAAAGGTCCCACCTCCAGGTACACTGGGGATTAGGCTTCAACATATGAACTTGACGGGGATCACAAACATTTGGTCTATAGCAAACACCCAACATAGACCAAGCCCCATGCTTCTCTGGGCTTGGGGGCACTGGGATACCAAGGTAAATTGGGCCTGGGCTCTATGGCAAGCTGGTGTGATGGTTGAGAGAAGGTCGAAGAGGTCAATAAGGGGTTCTCGCCTGGCATGGTGGCTCATGCCTGTAATCCTTGCACTTTGGGAGGCTGAGGTCAGAGGATCATGAGGTCAGGAGTTCGAGACCAGCCTGGCCAACATGGTGAAACCCTGTCGCTACTAAAAATACAAAAAAGTAGCCAGGCATGGTGGCACACACCTGTAATTCCAGCACTTTGGGAGGCCAAGATGGGTGGATCATGAGGTCAGGAGTTCGAGACCAGCCTGGCCAACATGGCGAAGCCCCGTCTCTACTAAAAATACAAAAAGTAGCTGGGCATGCTGGCACATGCCTGTAATCCCAGCTACTCGGGGGGCTGAGACAGAAGAATTGCTTGAACTCAGGAGGTGGAGGTTGCAGTGAGCCGATCGTGCCACTGCACTCCAGCCTGGATGACAGAGTGAGATTCCGTCTCAAAAAATAAAACACAATAAAATAATAAAGTAAGGGGTTCTCATCCTAGTGCTATTCTCAGCTGAGTGACTTTGGGAGAGTGACTTGGCCGTCATGAGCCTCAATGTTCAAAGGATCTTTATGATTGTGTCTGTGAAGCCCTCTGAGTCACCTCTGAGTCTGAACATCCATCTAGGTGCTCCATCAGCAGTGGGTATTCCCAGTGCTATTGCAGAGAAACCCTCTAAACCCACCTCTCAAACTGGGCCAGCCTGGAGACAGACCCAGTGGGTCTGGATGCTGACTTGAGCACACATGTACCCCGGCTCCTCAGGAGACTGTCATGCACCCCAGTGGCTGGGAACCACTGGTCTAGAGAGTGAGCTGTATCAAGGAACGGTGGCATGTGGGAAAGTGAGCAGGTGCAGGTGCAGGTGGATACTGGGCCAAAGTGGGGCATGTCTGGATTCAGGGCCTCATTGGCCAACTCTCCTAGGACCTAAGAAGGGAAAGGAGCCTAAATAGAGGGGCCAATTTTTTTTTTCTTTCCAACTTTTATTTTAGGTTCAAGGGGTATGTGTGCAGGTTTGTTACGTGGGTACATTGCATATCACAGGGTTTTGGTATATAAATAATTTCGTCACCTAGGTAATCAGAATAATACCCAATAGGTAGTTTTTCAGTCCTCACCCTCCTCCCATCTTTCCCTCAGCAGCAGTCCCCAGTGTCCTCTGCTCCCATCTTTATGTCCATGTCTGCTCAATGTTGAGCTCCCACTTATAAGTGAGAACATGCAGTATTTGGTTTTCTGTTCCTGCATCAATTTTTTTAGGATAATGATCTCCAGCTCTATCCATGTTGCTGTAATGGACATGGTTTCATTCCTTTCTATGGCCGCACAGTATTCCATGGTGTGTATGTACCACGTTGTCTTTATCCAGTCCACCATTGACGGGCATCTAGGTTGACTCCATGTCTTAGCTATTGTGAACAGTGCTGTGATGAATATATGCATGTGTGTGTCTTTACGGTATCACATTTTGTATTCTTTTGGGCATATACCCAGTATATGGGATTGCTAGGTCAAATGGTAGTTCTAGTTTAAGTTATTTGAGAATTCTCCAGACAGCTTTCCACAGTGGCTGAACTAACTTACATTCTCACCAGCAGTGTAGAAGCATTCAAGCGCCAGTTTCAAATCCTAGTCCCTTCCTGATGCTTATTCATGCTTTATTCCTGCCTCCTGTCACCCATCTCAGGAACGATTCACCCAGTCCCTTGCTCCTGGCTGGAAAAACCTTTTAAGGAAAAGTCGCTAATCTGGGTTCATCTACACGTAACTTCATCCATGGAAAGTCTCTTGCTTTTCACAGCCATTTGCTACCCACCCTCCACTTCCCCCGACCCCTCAGACTTCATGCTTGAGTCCTGTTTACCAAATGGTGGGGTCCTGTTGTGTCACCTCAGTCCCCTCTGAGGGGCAGTCGGCTGGCTGGAGCAGGAGGCTGCTCAATCCCATGCTGCGGGCTCCCGCACAAGGTCAGACGTGCAGGCCATCGTGAAGTGAGTGTTGAGGGTGGCGTCATCCTGAAGGTTAACGCTGTAGCGGGGAGAGTGTGGGGTGGCAGGCCCCTCTCCCTCCTGGTGCAGTAACTTATCCTCTTTTAGATAATTTTTACATCCACAAATCAGAAAAGGAATGAGAATCGAACAAAGTAATAAATGTGGAAGAACTCAGGAAACAGTGTCGTTCCATAACAACAATCAACACGGAGCCTCTGCTAAGTGTCAGGCCACATTCTGAGCACAGCAGAGACAGGAGTGAGCGAAGCCACCACAGAGTTCACATTGGAAAAATGAAACAAATGAGTGACAAGTGTCACATGGGGTAACAAGCACAGTAGGGGAGACAGAATCAGGAGAGCATGTTTAATAGTAAGAGGTTTGGGAAGGAAGCCGGCCCAGACCTGAGTGAAATGAGCCATGCTTGTGCCTGGGGAAAGCAGTGCCAGCAGGAGGAACAGCGAGCCCAGCCTCCTGAGGTGGGGGACATGGGGCATGGCAACAGGCGGCACAGGAGCTCTGCTCTGGAACACGCGATCCAGGCACAACCAAGAGCGTTGGTGGCACCGCTTGAACGCTTGCAGCCAGCTCATGACAGCATTTAAAGTGTCTTTGCTGATTGGTTGGAAACAAGATGTAAAAATTGCTCAGTGAGAAGGTGATATAGACCACCAGCCTAACTCCAGTCCTCCTCGGGCTTCACCCCCCGCCTCCCAGTTCATGTCCCTCACAGCAAACTTCTCACTGCTCCTCAATTTCTCTCCAGCCCCAGTTCCTCTGCTGAATACCCTCCTGCCCCATCATTGTCCCTGTTTTCTAAGAACCAGCTCAACCATCGCCACCTCTATGGAGAGTCCCTCCTCCTGGGGTTCACCCAGGAAACTCCACCCAGTCCTTCTCACACCCTGGGAACATTCCTCCATTGTAATCCTCACTGCCCTGGGCCCCTGGGATGCACTCAAGGACCTGTCTATCATCCGTATAGTGTGACAACATCTATTTGTTGTTTCCGTGCCCTGTTTGGGCAAGGAAGCAGGAGGTGAGATTCTTTGGATGAAGAGGTGAGTCCCCCTGTGATGTGAGCCAGTGAATGGTGGTTGTCAGCTCAGAGTCATTCCAAAATACTCCTAATACATTTCTGTTTTGATTGTATCTTTATGAATTAGTGGTGATGTTTACGCCATTGCAGGAAAAAAAAAAGAATGATGCTCCGTTTCACAGCTTTCAGAACTGGTTTCACACACACTTGAATGGTCCAGCTATTTCTGACAGCTACAAAACACAGGTGCACGCACCATCTTGCCTTCTGGGAAGCTGTAGGAGACACGTTACCTCTCGACAGGATAAACAGCCACACACTAGAGGGTAAAGGCAGGGCAAGCTTCACCCCAGCACCTCCTAACCTGGCACAGGCTTGACCACATGCTACTTCAATGACTTCTTTTTGAGATCAAACACCTGCCCAGCACCCCAGTCTCCTGCCTTCTTGCTTGGAGCCTGCATCTCAGCTTCCTCAGCAGCAATGAAAAAGGAAGCCAACCCCGACCTGTAGAAATAGTGTATTTCCTCAATTCCAAGGCACACAATTGTTCAAATTTTAATTATTGTGAAATCAGGATGTGTCTTACAATTAGTCGGTACACTATATGTGTACTGACTTTTTTCTTTCATTTTTGTTCACCCCCTACGAACTGTTCTTAAAACAATGGTGTGTCGTACAATTGATGACATCTTAGAATCAAAGAAAATAGTAGTTAAAATCAAGGGGTGGCAATTTAAGGTCCACCCATGTCAGACTTCTCAAAGTCATTGTGAAACTATGTTTTGTTCTGGTGTGTGTGAACCCAGAGAGACTGGATTCCTAGATCCCTGAAGCCTCCTGGCCAAGCCAGGCGCATGGGGAGACAAAGGGTGAAGCATGGTCCCTACCGACTTGCTGGCCCTGCCAGCTCTGCCACTGGCTTTGTGATTTTCATTCCTGAATTCATAGAGATGGCTGCCAGCAACGAGAGGTAATCTCAGGACACACAGGCCTGGGCTAGGCCTTGGAATATTCCGGAAGTCAGTGGCCACAGTTGTATCAAGCCAGACGGGACACATATGGGAATACAATTACAGCAAAGCCGGCAAGGCTTGGTGAGGGGCAGAGGGCCCGGCCACATGAGGAACCAGCGCCGTGAGCAGGCCCAGGTCTGGGTGCTGGCTGTGTGTCCTGCACAGCCACACCTCCCAGAGTGCATTCATCACCATCCACTCCAGATGCCCCTCGAACAAATGAATTTCACAGTCGCAAAGGGCTGAAAAATGCTCTGTGACCTGGCACCCCCTTGGGGAACCACAGTGCATTAAAGCTCTGAGAAGTCCTGCAGTAAAGAAACCTGATGAGTTTTTGTTTAAGTTACTGCTTTCGAAACTTATTTGATCGCAGAATCCTTTTATTCCAGTAACGCTTTTTACAATCTTAAGATGTGAATTTTCTGCAGAACAGCCACTTGGGAAGAGGCCTGTCTTGTGCAGAAAGATGAGGGACTGGGAGCCAATTTCGTCGCTCCCTCAGTTGATTATGAAAGATGAAAACCTAGAGTGGAGACATGAAGGGTAAGACCAGGGAATAGACTCTCTCTGGGGTCCCAAAACATGGCCCTGGCTATGGACATACTGGGGAGTGGGGGATCCACTTGCCTGCTGGCCTCTTTTGGGCAGTCAGTATTGGTTGCCCAGGTATCCCCAGGGCAGTAGCTGCAGCACTGGCCTGATGGGTGTGCAAGCCAGCTGGTGTGTCCAGCATGGTCTTGGCACACTTGGTTGTTTTGGAAAGGTCTTTTCTTGAACAGGAACTTGCATCCTCAAAAACAACAGCAAAACACAAGGCCACACTCACCCCCGAGGGTAGGTCCGTAGCTCCTCCTGCACACCCAGGAAAGATCCTGTGGAAACAGAGTACCGGAGGATATGGGATAGGAGACAACAGAGAGGAGGGCTGCTTCCTGAATTTGGGGAACACAGCTGCTACTTCGGGCCCTCCAGATACTTGAAAGAAAAAATGATGGAAAGCAGTAGCTGAGAATTAAGTTCTTGGTGACCACTGGCTGTATGCAGTACAAATATGACTAGAAAGTACTACAAAGAATGCAAATCCGTCTGCTGCGCCCAACAACTTCCAGTTGGTGAAAGGCTATGTCCCTGGAGAGGTAATAACTGCCACTGCAAGAAATTCCTGGGGTCCAATCCTGAATTCTTCTCTCAACAGCAAGATTCTGGGAAAGGGAATCTAGGTTGTTCATGGAAATTCAATGGAAGAATTAAGGCAATTAAATTTTAAGTTTTGCAGGGCTGGTCGACAAGAGAAGAAGGGAATCATAGGTAATGAGCACAACTAAAACGAAGGCACAGGAGCAGGACGGTCAGGCTTTGCTCAGAGAATAACTAAAATGAGAGAAATGAGCGGGCGAGCCAGGGTCCTGGGAGACAGTGGGAGGTGGGTCACAGACAGCAGGCTGAGGAGTTTGGATTTGCTCATAGAGAAATATCTTAAACGAACAGATTCCATGTCAGGTGAGGTCTCTTGGCTTCAAGAAGCTGGCAGTCAGGAGGGAGCGATCAGATGCTGGGTGGGAGTTGACAGCATCTGGGGGAAAGAGGGAGGATGTGGGCAATGAGGAGTTTTTCAGTGGGTGGTGTGATTGTCCGAGGGGAGGCCATGAGCAGAGAGAACTGAGGCAGGGAGAGGGAAGCCCATGTGTCAGGCCCTGGGGTTGGGTCAGGAGAGGTGGTCAAGGAGGGAAAGGAAGGAGAGAAGACAAGGAGAAAGGAAGGGAAGAGGGAGACACCTCCCTTCTCACTGGTGTCAGGGTTCTGATTGTGACTGGGCTTTGCATAGAGCAGGTGCAACCCGCACATGATATTTCGCCTGAAGATGTGTTTTTCTGACGTGCACAGTAATTTTCAAAAGCAGGAAAACTTTATATAGATATCCAGATTTCTCTAGATAAGTGGAAAGCCCTGACCTTCCTGGACCTGCGCCTGGCAGTGCCACCTGGAGCTGGTCGCAGCTGCTCCCGCAACTCCTGGACTGGGCGCTTCAGTTGGCTGTGGTCCCCACGCTTCCTACTGCCTCACACCCAGGCCGCTCCACTCACATCCACTGACACCCTCTGCCTGGCCCCAAGGACACTGAAGTTTGCAACCTAGATGCAGATTATGTGCACACAGGGCTGCCATTCACAGGAGGGAGATGGTCAGTTGGGGAGGAGGGTGCTGAAATTCAGCTTGCATGCATGCCCGTTTTCTCTGTATGTCCCAGGGAAGGAGGTCCCTTCTGTATTTGCACAAAGACATCATACAGGCTGAAAATGGCCCTGCCCGCAAATTCTTCCGAAGGTGTGTCTTCTCCATTGGTCACAATGCGCTATGCAGCCCATGAGAATAAGACCAACTCAGGGGAGCTGAGAGCAAGAGGAGACTGCATTCTCAGACACAATTGTCCAGACACTTCCTTTAAAAACTACATGCCAATGCCCAGTAATGCTCAGCCTTGGAAAACAGTGAGTGTCTCATCAAGCCATTTAAAGCAGGGAGAACATTTTAATTGGTTGCAAGGGCAGGTGTAATTATTTACAGCATACAGAGGTTTTCCTTTTGAACCTCGCAGCAATCACGTGCAGCGGCAATTTTTCTTTCCCTATTTTGCAGATGAGGAAATGGAAGCTTACAGAGGTTAAGTGATTGGCCTCAGGCCATTGCATTTAATACTACTAATAATATTAACAGCCATAGTTCACCCTGGGCAGGCCTGAGCATCTCACAAACATTCGCTCATTTACTCCTCACCCCGTGAGAGCACTGATGCTACTTTTTCCTCTCTCCCAGAAGAAGACAGAAGCCTAGGAGAGTCTGGGCAGACTCCAAAGCCCGTGTTTCTAGTCCCAACATGAGACACCCCCATTGGCCCACACCTAAAGGCAAATCAGTCAACTAAAATCCAGGTCTTCAGTCTAGAATCTGTCACTCTTATTCCTGCATAATTTTTAACACTGGACTCACGGTGCCTTGAGCTGAAATGGTTCATGCAGGATATATCAAAAATCTGAGCATTAACCAGAGTGTTTGTAATGACAAGGAATCTGTGCCTTTTCTATGAGACACACCAGCTCTGTGTTTGACTCTGGTCAGTGTAGGCGTTAACTTCTGATCTGAATCAGCCATACCTGGGTTCCAGCCTCGCCCTGCAACCCACCACTGGTGTGGCCTTGGACCCATCACCTGCCTCTCAAGGCCTCATCTTCTCCCTCTGCGACAAGGGCACAACCACAGCCCCAGTGTCATGGCAACACATGGGTCAGGCTCAGGTCTGGAGCTTGGCAATCAGCTGACGATGGCAGGGAGGCTCTGCTTCCTGTCCCAGGCAGAGGGGATGGCACAGCCTACGAGTAATGCAGGTTTGAGTGTTGAACAAGTTCAGAGCAAGGCTGGGAGGACCTGCGGCAGGGATGCAGGGGGTGGCTCCTTCAACTTGTCTGCAGCACAGCCACACATGCCACCAGTGTGGGGAGGGAGCCCCTGGTCACTTTCTGCTGGGGAGCAGAATCGCTGAGGAAGGGCCCAACGCCAATGGGGAAGAGGCCTCCCCCACAACCCTGGGCCTCCTGCCCACTCAAGCCACTTAAAAATCCATACCGTGCCCACAAGCCTTTCCAGTCTCCATGTCTCAGGAAGGCCCAAGACAGTAGGTGGAGGTGGGCACATGACAGGGCTTTCTCATTGCCTTCAAACAATGCCATGTGCTGGCCCATGTTTTCTGCTCTTCTAGAAGCTTCTGTGTCCCAGGCCAGGTGGGTGCTCGTTGTGTTCCCTCTGTCTCTGGGATCCCCTCCTGCTCAGGATTTAGGGGGATTGGGAGCCCTGTGCCCACCTGCCAGCTCCCATTTACTAATACCACCCTGCAGGCTGGAGGCTTAGCCACTTCCCAGGAGGATCCTAGAAAGGATATCGGTCGCCCAGCTGTTGAACCTGCTCCAGCATCCTTGAGGGCCTTGAAAATCTATTTTAGGCTGGGCACCTATAATCCCAGAAATATGGGAGGCCAAGACTGGTGGATCACCTGAGATCAGGAGTTCGAGATCAGCCTGGCCAACATGGTGAAACCCCGTCTCTACTAAAAATATGAAACTAGCCAGGCATGTTGGCGCGTGCCTATAATCCCAGCTACTCAAGAGGTTGAGGCAGGAGAATTGCTTGAACCCAGGAGGCAGAGGCTGCAGTGAGCATGGGCCGAGATGGCGCCATTGCACTCCAGCCTGGGCAATAGAGCGAGACTCCATCTCAGAAAAAAAGAAAATCTTAAAAAAGAAAGAATGCCGCTGTCATGCAGAAATACCTCTGACAAACATGAGGCCAGCTAAGCTGGGGTGGGGGCCGGGTGGCAGCCTCTGAGGAGGCCTCTGCAGTCCTGGGTGGATGGCTTGGGTACAGCCTGTGAATATGAGAAGCCCTTGGCCGCTGCACATGGCTCAGTTCCCACCATCGTGCGTCAGACACTGGAAGATAGTAGTTGGAGCTGCTGGACAGAGCTGTTTTTTCTCAACCAGACAGTATCCAGGTGCCTGTCCCTAGGCAGAAGGAGAGGTGCCACCACCGGCTACCATGATAAGGAGCCAGCTCAGAGCACCTTTGTTGGGGGGGCCTGAGGAGATGAGGTGGTATGGGGATAGGATTCTGGAGGACCCCGCTGGAACAGGTAGAAGGACAAGAATAACTCCCCATTGGGACTGGAGGAGAGGAAGGCACATGGGGGCCCTTGGCAGGGTGGAATAGGGCCATAGATAAAAGGAAAGAGGAGAAAAGGGCAGATACTGGGGAGAGTGAGAGGGAAGGGAGGGGAGGAGAAGGGAGGAGGACACCTCCAGATCTGGCATGGCACAAGTCTCCTCAGAAAGGAGGAGGGCAAGATGTGGGAGGAAGAGAAGGACGTGAGGGTCTCCAAAGTCTGCTCAAATTTTCAGGTGCAAATGACCTCCCATCAAAATAGCCCCAGTCTGAGTTCTGCAGAGGCTGAGAGCCAACTCAAGGGCATGGAGTTTCTGAAGCCAGAAGGGACCTTGATAAACACGAAAGCCTGAGGCCTGAGGAAGTTAAAGTGATGTGCTCAAAATAACCCAGCCAAAAGGGGACACAGCCTGGATCCACACACTTGATGGTGCTCTATCCACTACACCATGAAAGGAGAGTCCAAACATGGTAAAGATGGATGGCAGACTGGCAACCAGTGCTGTCTCCATGACAGCACCATCCCCACCCTCCTCCTCTATTAGCTAAAACCCACACACGATACCGGCGTTTGATAGTCTCTTATCTCCAGTGAATGTTACTTTTACAACCTGGCACGCTTTAGATGGTAGAGTAATAAAGCAGAATTTATGCATCCAAACAAAGACCTCCAGTACCTTGGAAAACTGCACACCTTTGTTTAGCAATTGCATTCACGTTTAGTAATTGTTTTCTGAGTAATCCATCATCATTCATTTATTCCTATGCCAGCCAGACTCTGGTATTGGCAACTTAAAAATAAACACAACAGAGCTCCCACTGTATAATTGCTAAACACAATGACAGCTATAATTGAGGCACTGCAGGAAGGTCGGGGAGCCCAGGAGGGCGGAGCTGCTGCTGCCTGCTGAGCTGGGAGGGTTGGTGGCACCCCTTGCCCTGGTTTGCCATAGCAGATATCATAATCAATTACGGCCGTCTTTCGTGAGGAACCTGGATCTTTCCCAAGGAATCAGTGAGAAGTTTCAGCTCACATACCATCTCCAATTTGCCATCCCTGGGATGTTAGCTGAATCCTCTCCTTTTACATTGAGGAGACTGAGGGCCAGAGAGTTTGATGCAGGGCCTAGGTTAGACTCCAGACCAGCTGCCAGGAGAGATGAGGGCCTGGTGGAGACCGGCCAGCAAGTGGTCATGCTGCCTGCTGCAGACCCCACTTCACACTCTCATGCCACCCCCTTGGGTTCACTGATAAAATTATGCTCACGAGAGCAGTGCTCTGATTTCTACGAGATACTGTAGAAAATAACTTTTTTCTTTTTGTATTATTTTTTATTGCATGATACATATTCATTTCAGAAAAACTAGAAAATACAGCTAAATTGGAAGGGAAAATTGAAGTCACTCATAATCTAACCACGGCTATTTACATTTATACCTTGTTGGATATATTTTCAATATCTTTCTAGACATTTTCCTCTCTGCTTATGTGCCTGTGGTGTTATGATACATATGCATAGGTTTTCATTCGTGGTTCCTGGCTCATCACTCCCATAGTCCTTGTTATAATGTTGGGAGCGTTAGGCCTCAGGAGACAACATCCCTGTCTCTGACT
Source organism: Theropithecus gelada (assembly GCF_003255815.1). NCBI lineage: Eukaryota > Metazoa > Chordata > Mammalia > Primates > Cercopithecidae > Theropithecus > Theropithecus gelada. The sequence continues at coordinate 6,144,967 of NC_037681.1, forward strand.
TTTTCCTGTTCTCCTTTCTCCTGCCCAAGGCAGGACTCTAATCTGATTGTGGACCAAAAGACCCTCCTTTCAGAGTAGGTTCTGTCCCATGCCCTAAAGGAAGAAATACTGCACAGAGAGGCTAGGAAAAGTCTGAACAGACAGGTCTTGCTGGGTTTAGATTATTTTCTTTTTTTCCAATCACATTTCTACATGGTTGTCAGTCATGCCATGTAATGAAACCTCCATAAAAGCCCAAAAGGGGCCAGGTGTGTTGGCTCACACCAGTAATCCCGACACTTCGGGAGGCCAAGGTGGGTGGATCACTTGAGCCCAGGAGTTCAAGACCAACCTGGGCAACATGGCAAAACCCCATCTCTACCAAAAGAAATACAAAAATTAGCTGGGCATGATGGCTTGTGCCTGTGGTCCCAGCTGCTCAGGAGGATCGCTTGAGCCTGAGAGGTGGGGGTTGCAGTGAGCTGAGATCGTGCCACTGCACTCCAGCCTGAGTGACAGAGCAAGAAAAAGGAAGGAAGAAAGAAAGAAAGAAAGAGAGAGAGAGAGAGAAAGAGAAAGACAAAGAGAAAGAGAAAGAAAAGGAAAAGAAAAGAAAAAGAAAGAAAGGATAGGACAGGAAAGGAAAGGAGAAAGATGGGAAGGAAGGAAAGAAAAATAAAGAAAGAAAGAGACAAGAAAAGAAAAAAGAAAAGGAAAGGAAGGGAAAAGAAGGAAAGAAAAAGGAAAGAGGAAGGAAGGAAGGAAGGAAGGAATGAAAGAAGGAAGGAAGGAAAGAAGGAAGGAAGGGAGAGAAAGAGAAAGACAAAGAGAAAGAGAAAGAAAAGGAAAAGAAAAGAAAAAGAAAGAAAGGATAGGACAGGAAAGGAAAGGAGGAAGAAGGGAAGGAAGGAAAGAAAAATAAAGAAAGAAAAAGACAGGAAAAGAAAAAAGGAAAGGAAAGGAAGGGAAAAGAAGGAAAGAGGAAGGAAGGAAGGAAGGAAGGAAGGAAGGAAGGAAGGAAGGAAGGAAGGAAGGGGANNNAGGAAGGAAGGAAGGAAGGAAGGAAGGAAGGAAGGAAGGAAGGAAGGAAGGGAAGGAAAGAGAGAAAACCCAAGAGGACAGTGTTCAGAGAGCTGAGCACGTGGAGACTGACAGGAAGTTGAAGTCATCCATGTGCCGAGTAGGTGGCTGCTCCAGCTCCATGGGGACGGGACTCTTCCAGACCTTGCCCTGTGTATCTCTTCATCTGGCTGTTTATTTATCTCCTTTAAAATATCTTTCCTAACAAACCTGTAAATGTTAAGAGTTTTCCCAAGTTCTGTGAGCCACTCTAGCAAATGGAACCCAATGAGGGAGTCTTGGGAACCCCAACTTGAAGTGGGTCAGTCAGAAGTTCCAAAAACCTGGACTTGAGACTGGTGGAAAGTGGGGGGCAGTCTTGTGGGACTGAGTTCTTAAGTCGTGAGATCTGATGCTATCTCCTGGTAGGCAGTGACAGAACGGAATCGGAGGACACCCAGCTGGTGTCCATTGTTTGATGTGTGGGGAAAACCCCACACATTTGGTCACAGAAGTCTTCTTCTGTTGATGATTGCTGTTGCGGTGTGAGAGCAGAGGAAAAACATGATTTGAGAGGTTTTCCCAAAACAGAGTAATCAGAGTAATCCATCCACCTTGTGAGTGTGCATACGTGCTTATGTATGTGCATATGGGATTACATAAATATGGCTCACATGTGTATGATCATATTTGCACACTCCCTTGTCCACTTACTTATATATCAAAGTTTCCTTCGTAATGTCTGCTCTGTGTCACTATGTACCCTCCCCTGTCCTCCATTCCCCGCACCAAGAGTATTATGAGTATTGAATGCCATGTGGGCAGTTTCCCCAGGCAATGAGGGGGTGGGCCTGGCAAATGCAGGCCATGTAGAATGCTGCAGGGCGGGAGACGGGTGAGCCAAGGGAGCCGAGAGTTCCAGATAACAGAGTGCACAGCAAATGCCATGGCCCGCGTCCAGCAACCAGGAGAAACAGAACTGCTGAGCTCAGAGTAGGCCAAGGCCGCGTCTGCTAGCAGGGAGCGAGGGCACAGCCTGCTGTCTGGCCTCTTCTGCCCCGTCCCTCCACTGGGACATGGCCCAGCTGAGAAAGGGCTGCCAGGCAGCAAGTCAAGCGTGGGGCGGGAGAGGACAACGTTTTACGCAAGAGTGGATTCTCGGAGCCTCTGCACTCTCCGTCAGGGCTGCTGGCATGGAGAACACAAAGAAACCATCATCTAGGACTTGAATGAACTACTGGACTTACCAGAAGAGCCCAATGTGAAGCAAAGAGGTCCAGAGAAAAAAGCATTCTAGTGACATTTTTATATATTTAAAAACTGGAATAAAGAAAACATAATTAGATTGGGAGGCCGAGAAGGGCGGATCACAAGGTCAGGAGATCGAGACCATCGTGGCTAGCACGGTGAAACCCCGTCTCTACTAAAAAATACAAAAAACTAGCCGGACGAGGTGGCGGGCACCTGTAGTCCCAGCTACTCGGGAGGCTGAGGCAGAAGAATGGCGTCAACCCGGGAGGCGGAGCTTGCAGTGAGCTGAGATCCGGCCACTGCACTCCAGCCTGGGCGACAGAGCAAGACTCCGTCTCAAAAAAAAAAAAAACAGAAAACATAATTAGAACACTGAGATCCCACTGTCTATGAAAAATGGGCCCAGCCCTGCTGACAACCAACACGCCTCACCTCACACCTTCCTCTCCGCCTTCGTTCTGGCCTTGAGTCGTGAGCCGACCATGCACATCTTACCACCTGGCGAACCTCAAACTCTCCTCCCGCCCACCCCCAGCAAGCCCCACGTTCCAAAGGCTTGCCTGAGAGACCTGCCCACCTCCTTGGCAGTTCTGGCCTCCAGCGCCCTGCCAGGTGAGTGACTTCTCTGTCCTGTGTAGCATTTGGTACAGGTATGTACTGCATGTATAACACTTACCATACTGGCTTGGGTTTGTGACACACCTTCAAGGGAGTCCCTGGAGAGCAGAAAGCTTATCCTATTTATGTTTTGCCCACCTTGTTCCTGAAGAATACCTGGCACATTGCAAGGGATCAGCAATATTTCCAACCAAACCATAAACTTCCCCATCTCCCCTTGAAGTCTTCTCGATAATTTCCTAGGAACTCCCAGAAACAACAATGGCTGCCACTCACTGAGAGCTTCCTATGCGTTAGGCCCTGTGCCAAGCCTTGGCATCCACGTGTCACTTAAACTTCAGGTAGATAGTCAGATTTAGCAAGAATAATAATAAATAATAATTTAGGATATCCAGTCAGATTTGAATCTCACATAAGCAACGAATAACATTTTAGTATAAGTATGTCCCACACAACTTTTATACCAGGCATCCTATATTTTATCTGGCAATCCTGGCCCCAGGGCAACCCTATGTGAGAATCTTGTAGGTCCATTTTACATGTGAGGGAACTGAGGCTCAAAGAGGCTAAACAGCTTTCCCACGGTAACATCTGAGATGGAATGGCAGGCACCTGACTTCAGAGCCCCCCAACATGGCCTTTGCGTGTCTGGGAGATGGAGCTCCAGGTGGAACTGGTTAAGGGGGTGAATCCATTGGCTGGGAGATGTCATGAGTTTGAGACTGTGTTGGGAGCACCTGGCACATGGTGGCCATCAACCAATTTTTAGTCTCTCTCTCCCTTCTTCCCCTGCATCAAATTGGAAATTTCCTTGAGACCCTGCACGCAGAGGGTCCTCTACAAACATGTTGAGCCTGCCACTCTCGTAGGAAAGCAGGAGGAAGAAGGATGATGTTGGAGAAGATCCCTGCCATGTGATTTATTGTGACAGTCTGAGGCCTCAGACAGCTCAGAGCAAAGAGACCTGGAACGCAGCCCCAGACCCCTGGAAGAGACTTTACAGGTGTCACGTTGGAGAGTGGAGAGTGAGGGAGACGGTCTCAAAGAACAGGAGCAGAGATTATCAGAGACACCACAAACTTGAAAAGTCAGGATGGGTAGGACTTGGGGAGAGAAAAAAAAAATCTTACCTTTACAATAGCCTTAAGGACCACAAATTTAAGGGCTCTCCACAGGCTTTAGGACAGAGTCAAGGAAGTGCTTGCTGGTCAACCCTTTCAACAGAAACTGTGCCCGTGGTCTCCCTGCTGCAGGCAGCGATGGTGGTGTCAATATCTGCTCTTCTCGGGCTCCCTCCATGCCTCTGAAAACGTGGAAGTGCTTTTACCCGTCCAGAAGGAGGGGCAGCTGAAGGAAGGAGGAAAGAGGGTGGTCCAGCGCAGGCGCAGACTATTTGGAACTTTCTGCTCTGTCTGCGGGTTTGTGATGGTTGAATGGGCTGGCACGGGCGTCTAAGGCAAGGAACTGCAAGGGAGGCTGCAGCCTGCCCTTGTGACCCAGCACACGTCAGATGGCCAGAGTGGGAATGGGTTGGAGATTTGCCTTTGAACATAACTGAAAGGATATGAGCAGGGATGAGAGAAGTTCTTTCTATAAAAATCTAAAAACCAAAGGGCCAAACTGATCAACTTGCAAAATGGGAAGGACTGACAAAAATCTCAGGAAATCACCAAGGTCATGGGGGAAGATCATGAGAAAAATGTATGTGAGGCTCCCACCCTAGCCCTGCCACCACACAGTGTTGGCCCTGACTGCCACTCACCTGGGTGCCCCCTGGACTGCAAGCACCTGGCAGGGACTGGGCTTTATTCCTGGAACAGTAGGGGGTCCTAGCCCCTAGCACAGCACCAGGAGAATATATAGCAATAAATGTCACCCCATCCTGCAAAGTCCTGCTCAAGGGCCAGCCCCCATATCCCCAGCTAGAAGCCGCCTCTCCTTCTGCAGCATTCTACTGCGGCTCTCCATCTCTCTTGGGACTGGAAGTGAAAAGCATTTTTAACAGTGGTTCACAAGGTCTTGGTGCAGATAGAAAATAGAGAGTAGGTGAGTTGGAGAGGATGGGACAGACTGAACCCCAGACAAGAAGGATGTCTGAGGACTCAGCCCTGGTCTGTTAGCAGTTACGGGTACCTAGAATAGGAAAGCAATGTAGAAGGGTCACTCTATCCCAGGCCCCAGCAGCTGTCCACCTGCTTCTTCATTTGTCTTTCCTCCCAGATCCACATCCTCACCTCACATCAGGAAGGCCCGGTGCTCACTTTTACCCACCATCCTCCTCCTCCCCGTTGGGCCAGCAGCTCTGACTGCTGCACAGGGTCTCTCCCATATGCCAGGCACTCTGCTGGCTGCAGAGCAGCTCAACCTGCAGGGCGGTCAGGACAGACAGAATCTTTGCTTTTTCTTTTCATCTGATCAGGGGCTTCTGTCTGATCGGAATTAGGTATCTGGGCTGTCCCAGGCGATGCACAGCAGCCACTGGGCTCTCCTCTCAAGGATTAACCCTTTCCAGGTGGCCACAATGGTGGTGGCAGCCAAGCGCTCACCTCCACATAAGCCTTCCCTCTTCTGTCCAAACCAAATCCACTCTCAGGAAAGGATCTGGAACTATGTGGAGCTAAGGAGTAATAAATAGAGACAGTTCACTAGGATCTTGTGTGGAGCAGGAAATCAAAGTTGGGGACTGCATCACACTGCTGCAATCCCTATTAAACATTTGTTGTTCAAAGTTCTTTCTTAATGGCCTGCTGGAATTGTTTTATCATTCTTCCTCTCTGGCCTGTCTTTCAGCAGCAGCACCAGCCTCCCCAGCTTCTCCCATCTCCTCCTGGACTTTCTCATAGCTGTAGGCTTCCATGTTCTCAACCTCTATTATTCAGAGGAGTTCACCTCAGACACATCTGCGCCAGAGCTCTGATGACCCACCTATCAGCCACACAAAGGACCCTGCCATGAACAAAGCGTCCGTCACTGAGGATCCTGTACCCCTCTGCCATAAAGTCAGTGTCCTGGCTGCCAACCACCAGGCAGAACCTACTAGATTTCTTTAAAATAGATACTGGGGCCTCCTTCCTCAATCATGGTCAAGGCCTAAGCTTCCTTCTCAAAGGCAGACAGTCCTGGGTTTTATGGCAAGAATTGCTTCCTATTTGCAAGGTGCTCTGGGGAAGGGCTGAGTGTGGAGGGCCATATGTGCAGGTCTTTAGGATTTTAGCTGAGCTGCCTTTTCTTGCAGTTTAAGAAGAAAACAGCCAGCTGTTCCCTCCTTGTAATAAATGTCTCTGCATATTTGAAGACAGTAGTTAGGTCATTCTTGAGCTTTCTCATCTTCCAACTAAACAACGGTGGCCCCTGTAACCTTTCCTTGGCAAATTGTAAGGACCATATGCAGAGGAAAAGCAGAACAAAACCATCTGATGGGGAAGGCCTCCTATCTCTAACCGAGTGTCTGTTTTGAAATGCGGTCTGCACTCGAGTCTTTAATTACATGTAAATTCAGTAGCTTCAAGTGTCTGAGCCAGTGGGAGACCAGGTGCTGCTCATCAGGCCCCTTGGATGTGCTCATGCTGCAAGCCTGGGTGATAGCGTTTGGCAGACGCTAGGATTTCTTCTCTTCGGATTCATTTTGGGGCAGGAAAAGGGGCATCCGTGAGTGACCCAGGAGCACAGTCAGCTGACACTTCCTCCCCAGGTTCCCTGAGGGTAGGATAGGCCCCAAGAGCCTCCAGAGAGCCAGTGGCCTGCTGGAAAGGCTGCTCTCGGCCTCCACAGAAGCCAGCAAAAGTGGCTTCCAGATGTCCTGGTGGAGGCTGGCAGCTTCACTCTGCAGCCAGCGTCTCCCAGGGGAGGCTTCCTGCTACTGTTTACTCAGAGACAGGGGCTCTGCTCTGAGCACCTGCCCTCGGTGGGGGTGTTCTGATCACATCGACTTCTTTCCCATGGTTCTTTCCAGGCTTCTTTCCCACATTTACAGTGTGTTATCTTGGGAGACCCAATGTGTTAGTCTGTTTGTGTTGCTGGGAATACCTGAGCTGGGTAATTCTTAAAGAAAAGAGGTTTATTTGGCCCCATAGTTCTGCAGGCTATAGAAGAAGCATGGTGCCGGGCACGGTGGCTCATGCCTGTAATCCCAGCACTTTGGGAGGCTGAGGCGGGTGGATCACAAGGTCTCGAGTTCAAGATCAACCTGGGCAAGATGGCAAAATCCCATCTCTACCAAAAATACAAAAAATTAGCCAGGTTTGGTGATGGGCACCTGTAATTCCAGCTACTCAGGAGGCTGAAGCAGAGAATTGCTTGAATCTGGGAGGTGGAGCTTGCAGTGAGCCAGGATCGTGCCACTGCACTCCAGCCTGGGCAACAGAGCAAGACTCCATCTCAAAAAAAAAAAAAAAAAAAAAAAAGGAAACATGGCCATGATGGCCATGGCACTGGTATCTGCTTCTGGTAAGGACTCAGGAAGATCTCAGTCATGACCAGTCATGGTCAAAGGGGAGCAGGCTTGTCACATGTGAGAGAGAGAGTGACAGAGAGAAGGATGGAGGTGCCAGATTAAAAATCTAATCTTGCAGGAACAAGTAGAGCACGACTCCATATCGTGGGGAGGGCACCAGGCCCTTCATGAGGGATCTTCCTCCATGACCCAAACACCTCCCACCAGGGCCCACCTCCAGCGCTGGGGATCCCATTTCAGTATGAGATTTGGAAAGAATGAACATCCAAACTGTATCATCCAAGGTCAGTACGTTTCTCTGTCCTCCAGTTTTGCCTGCCATGAGCAGCTTTCCCATGAGCCAGCTGTCCTTTTGGTCTCCAGGGTCACTTTCCTCCTTCAGTGCCCAGTGTTTGGACTTTAGGCTGAGCTTCAGGATTGTGGAGTCAAAGAACAAGCTCATATAAGTGTGTAAGCAAGGCAGCAAACTTTTTAAAATAAAGAAAAAGTTATTTAGACAGTGCCAGTCATTCTGTGTGTCACCCTAGCTACACCCCAGGGTGGATGCGGAGTGGAGGGTAGAGGAGTGTGCATCCCTCACTCTATCTGCTCCTGTCCTTTCTGCACACTGCTCAGGCCAGGAGCACCTGGATTTGCCCCAGTGGGAATCACCTTTTTATTTATTTTTATTTTTATTTGAGTCTGAGTCTCACCCTGTCACCCAGACTGGAGTGCAGTGGTGCGATCTTGGCTCACTGCAACCTCCGCCTCCCGGGCTCAAGCGATTCTCCTGGTTCAGCCTCCTGAGTAGCTGAGGTTACAGGCATACATCACCATGCTCAGCTAATTTTTGTATTTTTAGTACAGATGGGCTTTCACCATGTTGGTCAGGCTGGTCTTGAACTCCTGACCTCGTGATTTGCCCACCTCAGCCTCCCAAAGTGCTGAGATTACAGGCATGAGCCACCATGCCTGGTGTCGACTCACCTTTGAGGAGACACAGTTTTGGCCAAAATAGCTCTTAAGTACAAGTGTTCAACTAGTCCCCAACCAAAGGGAAAGCAACCTTTTCCAACAGTGAAGAAGAAATTGGTTGTGTCTGCTTTTTAACAGCAAGAGGGTGAGTCTCAAACATGATGCCTCCATTAAGGTGTTCAGGAATTTTAACTACATGAAAAACGTGCCTTGGGAATGACTTCAGAACTTAACCCTCCAGGGAGAGGTGCCTCTACTGTATGGCCCCTGGCCTGGTCTCAGATTGGATCATAAGCTCCCTCGTTTTTGTATCCCCATGCCCAAAACTGTGCCTGGCACTTAAGGGCCCATAATACATATTTTTGGCTTTGTTGAATAGTTTAATCATTAGTGATGCGAAGTCCCAACTGCATATTTACAGATATTCATGTGTGCACTACTTTATGGGTCATATGGGTGAGAAGTAGGAACTCAAGGAGAATAAATCGTACTTTCCTACCCCAAAATGCTTATAAAGCCACCAAGAAGACAAGACATAGACACATCAAATATAAATAAAATACAAAAGGATGTACCCTGACATGCCAAATACGTATTCACAGAAACAAAGTTCCTCTTGCCAAATTCCTGTTGTCTAAAGCAATTTTTCCTAAAACATATTCTCTAGAATACCAGTTTCTAGGGTGCCAGTGTGAGAAGAAGCTTTGGTGGTCAGATGAGTTCAGGGCTGGGTTAGGCTGATTTCTTTACCAGGCTGATTTCTTTAAGTCTTGAAGAGGGTTTCTTCAAGACTTAAAGAAATCTGTATTGAGATATAAATTGTATAGCATAAAGTTCACCCACTTTAACTAAACAACTCGTGGCTTTTAGTATAGAGTTGTGCAGCCATCCCCACAATGTCCCTGCAGAACGTTTTCATCACCACCGAAAACACCTCATGCTGTTTGCAGCCATTTCCCATCCCCTTCCTTCCTAGCCCCGACAACCACTAATTTACCTTCTGCCTCTATAGATTTGCCTATTCTGGACATTTCACATAGATGGAATCATTTACTGTGTGCCTTTTTGCGACAGGCTTCTTTCATTTAACTTAATGTTTTCAAGGTTTATCCACGTTGTTGCATGTGTGCACTGATGGACATTCGGGTTGTTTTCACTTTTTGGCTATCATAAATAACATTCTTATAAACATTAATGAGCAAATTTTATTTGACCATATGTTTTCAGTTCTCTTGGGTCTATACAGAGGAGTAGAATTGCTGGGTCATATGGTAATTCTACATCTAGCTTTTAGAGGAACTCCCAGACTCTTTTCCAAAGCAGGTGCACTATTTTGCTTTCCCTCCAGCACTGTACATGAGTTCCAATTTCCCTACATTCTCACCAACCCTTATTATTGTCTGTCTTTTTGTTATAGCCATCCCAGTGGGTGTGAAGCAGTACCTAATTGTAATTTTGATTTTTGTTTCCCTGATGACTAATTGTTTTGAGCATCTTTTCATGGGTTCAGGGCCTTTGATATGTTGATTTTTTTCACATATCCTCAAAAGGGGACACAGTCAGCAGCAGTTCCTAAATGCATTGGACCAAGCCAAACTTGCAAAAGCAGTTCCTGGAATGCAAGCCCATACCCGAAAGCTGGGAAACATTGGCCCAAAACCAGCCTGTGCTGGAAATGTGAGTTTGGTGAATATCCTTAGGTCACTACTTCTGCAAGTTTTGCTCAAAGGAAGGGAATCTGAACTCTCCACTCTTGTACAATAAGATAATAATAATAATAACTTTACTCCAAGATATGGCACCCTGGCATGATGAATATTTTGAATTAAAGGCCCTGGGAGAGAAGCAGATGCTGGAAAAGGCTTTTGGTTATCTGTATAAAGACTGGACCCACCAAGGACAGCAATTGTTTTCCATCTGTTCCGTGAAATCTCGTACCTGGATGGACGTTTTCACAAGATAATGTCTGTCTCTCAGGCTCATTAAAATTCCAAAGGGAATCATTTACAGGTTAGTTTCTGTCCCCCTGGGTCTATTCATTCTCACTAATACTCATTTATTGCTCCTAACAAGAATTACTTACATTCCCCGTGTCCTCCTCTCTCTCCTATGAGGCCCTGTGGAAGGTCACCATGTGCCTTTACACTCACTGCCCCTCCTTTCCCTACTGCTTACCTGCCCCACAAGCCAGTAATGGCCGCTCCTCTGAGCCCTGTGAGAAGTCTTAAAAGTTTTATCCTCAGTATAATTCAAATGTGTTCCTTTCTCCAATACCCAAAATCATGGTATGGGATTATTTTTTCAGTAGGGAGACAAATAAAAAGGGGGCCATTTGGGTCTTCTATATTTTAAGACCACAATCTTGACTGAACCTATAGGTGACCCAGTGTGCATAAGCTGCTATTTCCTGTCCTCCTAGTCATCTGTGTGTAGAATCAAAGACACCCACCACTTTAGTACCTCTCATTTGTCACTTTTCAACACTTCCTGGCAGGCAGTTAGCATAACTGGTCCTGCTGGGTGATCCAGACCACACTCTGCAACTCTGCAACTCTTTCTTCTGAGCCAGGCTCCCTACTGTCTTCTCATTCTCAAGGCAGGGGAAGACCTCAAAGGGTTCTTGCATCCCAGTCTCACTGCCCAAAGGGGCACAAGGCCCTCCAGGATGTGGGGACAAGCACTTTGGGGCAAGCCGGTGTTGTCCAGAATATCACCAGGATGGGTTTTGTGCCTTACAGGGTCGGTATTATACAATAGAGTCTTGCATAGTCAGTAGGTTTGGGGGGAAAGCTATATATATTTACGAGGGGAGCCAATTACATAAGCAGTGGGTTAACATACATGTAACACATCCCATGTTCACTTAGGGGCAGGATTTTAGCATTAAAATGAGGTGGAATTTGGCTCTTTACATGAAAAGGTGAGCTATCAGACACAAAGGCAGTTTGTGCACAATCTCTCCAAGAGGACTTGAGGGCTACAGCTGCTCATCTGGAAAGAATGCTTATAAGACCAATCCTCTGTCCAACCAGAGTTAGGAGGGCTCTGACAATTTACCTGATTAGCTCTACTGTTGGGAGTTTAGCAAGGGTGTGGTTTTTCTTGTAACCATAGGAATTTAGGGAGTTGCCATGCCAGCCAAGTCCTAAACTCTGGGTTCATAGGTAACTTTTGTTTCCCTAACCTTAGGATCTGTCTTAGTTGGTAAAGGGGTGTCTATTTTGGTCTCTCAGATCACACTAGGAACCTCTCAAGTCCTGTATTCTTATTAAAAAGCTAATTATAAAGCTTTACAATTTACTTTGTGATTACTGTAGCTTATTGTAAAGCAACTGTAATCAGTAGGATTGGTGTCAAGATAGGTACACAGATGGGTAGAAAAGAATTGAGAATCCAGAAATAGACTCATATTTACACGGTCAATTTATTTTTGACAAAGGCACCAAAGAAATTTAGTATAGAAAGTATAATCTTCATCGAATGATGCTGGAAAAATTGAGTAACTATATGAAAAAAAAAAGAAAAGAAAAGAAAAAAAAGGAAAGAAAGAAAAAAGTGAAAAAGAATCTCCACCTCCATCATTACTTCATACCATATAAAAAATTAACTCAGAATAGATCATAGAAGAGCTAAAACTATAAAACTCCTAAAAGAAAACAGGAGAAAATAGAGAAAAGGTTGGTGATCTTGGTTTTGGCAGTGATCTGTTAAATTCAATAGGTAAAACACAAATTAGAAATAATCTATTGACTGAACCTTATAAAAATAAAACATAAACTTTTGTTCTTCAAAAGACATTTAGGAAAATGAAAAGGAAAGCCCCAGACTGAGGTAAAATGTTTGCAAAACATATATATAATAAAGGTTTTGTATCCAGAATTTATAAAGAAGTTAAGAAGACAAGCAACATACTTTTTTTAAGTTTCAAAAGATCTGAAAAAGACATCTCACCAAGTAGTTTGTAGGACTGGCAAATAAGCAAACAAGAAGAGGCCCACACCTTTAGTCATTAGAGAAATGAAAATTACAACCACAGAGAGGTACTAAACACCAACTAGAATGGATGAAATTGAAAAGTCTGACCATATCAAGTGTTTGCAAGGATGTGGAACCAACAGGAACTCTCATTCACAGCTAGTGGGAATGGAAAATGGTTTGACCATGCTGAAAAGTATTTTGTTGTTTTTTTAAAGTTAAAAATATATCTACCATATGACTCAGTCATTCCACACTTGGTTATTTACACCCCACAAAAAATGAAAGCATATATTCACACAAAGGCTTTTAAACAAGTGTTCATAATAGCTTTATTTGTAATTGCCAAAAAGTGAAAATCACCCAGTTGTACCCCAGCAGGTGAATGGATAAACCAATTGTGACAGAGTCATATAATGGAATGCTAACCAATAATTTAAAACAGGAAAAATTGATACCTATAACAGCATTATTGAATCTCAATAGAATGATGCTGAATAAAAGAATATGGACAAAGAAAGAGTATTTACTATATGATTTTAGTTGCATAAAATTCTAGGAAGTATACTAGTCTACAGTAGCAGCAAGCAGATCAGTAATTGCCTATGGGGGGAAGGAGTTGGACAGCGGCAGGGGAAGGGTTAAAGTCACATTTTATTTTTAAAGCATTCAGCATGTATTTTGGGCTACAAAATAGCACAAGGAAACTCTTGGGTGTGATGGACATGTTCATTATTTAATTGTTATGATAGTTTCAGAGATATAAACATAAAACTTCTCAAATATACACTTCAATTATGTACAATTTATTATGTGGTCATTATACTTCAATAAAACTGTCACGGAAGAACGACCCTTATCTTCTGGAGATACATGCTGAATGTCTCACGAATAAAATTATCTAAGAACTGAAATTGGCTTCAAGGTAAAGCAGGAGTGGGTGAGAAGTGTGTGTGATATGGATGCAAGGGTGATATAGAAGATTGGCATCAAGTGACAGAAGTAGATGGTACATTCATTTTTATATATGCTTGAAATACTGCATTACAAAATACCAATAGAAAATCTGAGTCTAACCCTAAGAATGCAGTACATCCCTACCGTCATGTTTCTTTCTTTAGAGCTGAGGAGAGGCCTGTTTACTTTGGTCAGAAACCTCATTAGGCTTTATTTAGTTCAATAAAAATGTGTATAGGTGAAATAGTCCAGACAAATTCATTACAATTGATGTATCAATTAATTAAATAATATTAATTAATTAAAATTAGTTAATAATCCAAGCAAGTCTTTTGGTAGCCTGCATTTTATCAAAGAAGGGATCCATGGCAAAGGCTGGGAAGGGACTTTTAACAGAAGAGCATGAGTTCCATGGCAGAGTTGCCCCTCAAGTAATGCCTTGTAGATTAGTACAGCACATGTGCATCAAAGTAGTGAAAATATTATGAAATGTGAATAAGGAGTTAGAAGGTGGACCTTGAAGTCCTCCTGGGTACCCATTTCCCCAAGAGTGAGCTACATTATTTTTCATTCCCATACTCCTACAGGATCAATGTTGCAGCCACAGTAGGTGGAAAATTCCAAATCTGCTAACAATTAGGAGCATGTCCCTCTAATGAAAGGGCCTGTTCATGCAATTTTCTTGATGTTTGGTAAACTCTGCCACGTTATATCCTCAGAAGACTTTACTACCTGAGAGGGTTTGATGCTAACTGCTGAGTAAAAGCATCCAGTGCTGATCACCCAGAGGAGGGAGTGGGGATACATGTCCACTACAGCCCAGACTTTAGAGTCCGCAAAAGCAGCCAAAGAATGGTGGTCAGAAAAGATGTATGAGTCACTGACCACTTAAATCCAAAGGAATTTGTTTATATGGACCAATCATTTTAGTAAGATGGTGTGTTATGTGCCTTTATAATTTAATATTTTAATTTTATTTAGACAATATTGGAAAAGATAATGCAATCTGATGATCTCAGCAAAATTCTCTCCTCTATAAAAGTAATGAGAAAAGTGACAAAAATAATCAGAACCAACTTTTTACAATTCTGGAAATTTACCAAAGTGTTGCAGCCATCCAAGGATTGTTTACTCAAGCAAAACAACTGAATTTCACTAAGAATAGTGAGGTTTGTGACATTTTAACTTTCCCCATTCCTATCACCCTCTCTCCAGCTTCATGGTAGCCTTGAAAACCAGCAGCCCCCAGTCACAGAGAAAACCTATCTAGTGGTTCTCTGAAAGATCCCACTTGCAAGGCTGTCTTTGTTTAATCTGACTTGGAGTTTGCCCAGTGTGAAAAGCCATTTCTTCAGGGGCATTTGTTTAAAACATTTAGAGGCAATTGTTTAACTTCACAGATGCTGGAGATAGTGGATAATAGTTGCAACAAACAATAGGCTAATTAAAAAACTTAAAGTGAAAACTGGAGAATGGATGTTCATAGAGGCTTTGAAAATCTCTGACATATTCTGGGAAATCTGGAAGGCCATGAGCAGGAGTAAGAAAGGCTTTGCACATGCACAGAGCTGTGTGCAGGCTCAGAAAAGATCTTAGAAGATCCTAAGCCCTCATCTACGGCACCCTTAAAGTTCTGGACAAGAAGATATTGTCAAAATCTAAGTTTAAGGTGGAATTGTCAACTGCTTGGATGAGTGTGGAAGACATTCCCCAACATGCATGTAGAGCACCTCAGCAAAAACTTGGAGATGTAAACCAAAAAGAAAAATCTAAGTCCCCCCTACCCCAACCATCTGAATGGACCCCTCCTCTGTGTCAAGAGCATTCCAAAGTTAACCTGAAAAAGAAGTTCAGGCCGTGATGGGAAGGCAGAGTTGGACAAACCTGGTAGTACCCTCCTCCCTTTTGGAGTTACTAACAGAACAGACTCTAAATCTGATAAGAAACATTTTCAATCTAGTCTGTCTGAAGCCTGCTACCTGGAGGCTTCATCTGCATGACAAAATCTTGGTCTCCACAACCCCTTATCATAACCCAGATATTCCTTTCTATTGATAGTAACTCTTTCAACCAATTACCAATCAGAAAACCTTTGAATCCGCCTATGATATGGAAACCCCCACTTCCACTTGTCCCACCTTCCTGGACCGAACCAATATACATCTTCCATGTATTGACTGATGCCTTATATCTCCCTGAAATACCTAACACCAAGTTGTTACCCAACCACTTTGGGCGCATGTTCTCAGGATCTCCTACGTGCTGTGTCATGGGCCATTGGTCATTCATATTTGGCTCAGAATAAATCTCTTCAAATATTGTACATAGTATGACTCTTTTTCATTGACAGAGACTTACTGGTTCCCGATCCTTAAAAAAATTTCTCTCCAATCATTAGATGACCATTGAGCTAACAAAGCAGAGACATCAGTGGCTACACAGGACAAAGAATACAGACTTATAACAGAATTATATCAGAAAAGTTACTAAAAAACAAAAACACCAACAAACTGTGAAAACAACATAACCTGAGGAGTGGAGAAAGTATCTGATTTTTTAAAGTTGCCACATTACATGATATTTTAATGTCTAGTTTTAACAGAAAATTACAAGACATGTAAAGAAGCAAGAAAATATGTCTCATACACAGGACAAAAACCAATGAATAGAAACTGCTCCAGAGGAAGCCCAGACATAAAACTTATTAGAAAAAGTCTTCAAATTTAGTTCAAAGGGTTAAAGAAAACGATGTCTAAATAACTAAAGCAAAGTATGAAAATGGTGTTTCATCTAACACAGAGTATCAGTAAAGAGATAGAAATGATTAAAAAGAATCAAATAGGAATGCTACAGTTAAATAGATAACTAAAAACAAAATTTTAAGAGGGGCCCAACAGCAGATTTGATCAGGTGGAAGATATAATCAGCAATCTTGAACATAGTTCATTTGAGATTATCCAGACTGAGAAACAGAAAGAAAAAAAATAATGAAGAAAAATGAACAGAACCTCAGAAACCTGTAGATCTCTATGAAACATATTAACATATGCATAATGGGGAGTCTCAGAAGGAGCATAAAAAGAGAAAGGTGATAAAAATATGTGAAGAATTAATGTCTGTAAACTTAACAAATTGTATGTAAAACATTAAACTATACAACCCAAAAAAAATGGACTTTAAGTAAGATACACTCAAAAATATCCACACCTAGACACATCATTATTAAAATATCAAAAGTCAAAGACAAAGAGAATCTTGAAAGCAGTAGGAGAGAAGTGACTCATCCCACAGAAGCAATCCTCAATAACAACAGCTGACTTCTCGCAGGAAACCAAGTTAGCAGGATGGCATACTGGTGTTGGTTACAATGTAGCATTTGCTAATATTGTGCTTGTCTCCTGAAACTCTTACAGAATTGAGGTATTGAGCTTGTTTTGTTTGTGTGTTCATTTGTTTGTTGGCATGGTAGAGATTTTCATACAAAAAGCCACTTATAAGGAGCTTCCTTATGTCCATCTCTCTTCTCTGCAGCCTTGCTGCTGCTGTTGCTGTTGGTGCTTCTACATGAAGGGTCCTCAACTGTCTCATTCTCTGGTTATGAAGTTAGTAGGACATACACCTTAAGCAGTTTTCTCAGTGGGTTTTCCAGGCATTTCACAGTGATGGTCCTTGTAAGCCCTGACATCATTGGTGCCGGTAGCACGTAGGCATGGCAGGTCACTTTTCCCAGTAGAGCAGACCAGGCTCCACAGGAGAGAAATCCAGGAGTTCCTCACTTGGATAGGGGTCATGGAAAGTGACAGAGTCAAAGACGCTATGGGGTTTTAAGTCTGGAGAAGCAGAATCAATTAAGTCTGGATGTTATCAGAACCAACTTCACTGCTTTCAGCAGTTTGTAGAGAGGATTGAATGAAAAAATGCAGTCATGCACCAAACATACTTAGAACAGGTGCTATTCAAGAAATGTTTGCCTTAGCAATGAGAGGATGGAGCAGAACAGCTGTTTATAAAAGAGAAGGCCCATCGAGGAAACTATTTTACAGAAACCACAGAGGTCATCTGGCCTGGGATTAAGGGATTGATGATTTTCTAGGGGAACTATTGAGAATGCAGCAAGGAGTCCACTGGGAAGAAATCAACAGTGTGGCAGCTGCAATAAGGGCCCAGTTGAGGCCAGAGAATCACGGTGAACTCTGCTTATCGACAAGTGGTTCTCGGAACTCTGCTGTTCTCACCCTTCAAATGGAAATAATTATACTACCTATCTCATAAGATCATTGTACTACCATTTGTAAATGCTGAGTGCTTTGCCTGACACAAGATGTTAACTCAATAAATGATGGTGGTGGTGGTAATGGTGATGGTGGTGGTGGTGGTGGCAGTGATGGTGGTGGTCATGATGATGGTAGCGGTGGTGGTGGTGGTGATGGTGGTAATGGTGGTGGTGGTGGTGATGATGGTGGTGGTGGTGATGGTGATGGTGGTGATAGTGGTGGTGGTGGTAATGGTGGTGATGGTGGTGGTGGTGATGGTGGTGGTGGTGGTGGTGATGCTGGTGATGATGGTGGTGATTGTGGTGATGGTGATGGTGATGATGGTGGTGGTGGTGGTGGTGATGGTGGTGATGGTGGTGGTGGTGGTGGTGGTGGTGGTGGTGGTGGTGGTGGTGGTGGTGATGGTGGTGGTGGTGGTGATGGTGGTGGTGGTGAAGGTGGTGGTGGTGATGGTGGTGGTGGTGGTGGTGGTGAAGATGGTGGTGGTGAAGGTGGTGGTGATGGTGGTGGTGTTGGTGGTGGTGGTAGTGAAGGTGGTGGTGGTGAAGGTGGTGGTGGTGAAGGTGATGGTGGTGGTGATGGTGGTGGTGGTGGTGGTGGTGGTGGTGGTGATTTGGTGGTGGTGGCAGTGATGGTGATGGTGGTGGTGCTGATGGTGGTGGCGGTGATGGTGGTGGTGGTGGTAGTGATGATGGTGAAGATGATGGCAGTGGTGGTGGTGATGATAATAGTGGAGGTGATGTCTCAAGGGAGATTTTAGGAGACTCCTATAGGGTAGAACCCACTCTGAGAGAACTGACCTCAATTAAGCTTGATTCCAGTAAAAGCCAAGGCTAGACACCTAAGCTTCAGAGGGACAGAGAAGCTACTCTAAGTAAGAGAGGACAGGGAGTTGATTTTCCTGGGTGAGGATGGAGATTCTAGTGGGAAGAGGGTCAGAAACGAGGCCTCAAAAGACAAAGAACTTTGGGAAAAAAGAAAAATTATTCAGTGGGGAATTACTTTTCCATCTGTGGAATGTGCGACGTTAACCCCTTTCATGGTCTCTTTACATTATCTTCTGTAAAGTCTGTGCTTCTCACTAATGGCTTTGGAAAAGTGTACCTTTTTGGTTATCTTCAAGAGGGATTGAGTTCTGTATTGAGTGTGGCATGTGATTAAAAACAGACTGACCCCATGCATGCAGGATGCAGAAAAAAAGGCGCAGCTGACACCCAGGATGTATTATTATTACTGTGACACAGTGAATCTAAAAGAGGGATCAGTGGATGAGGGACAGGAGATGCAACTAAGAGCTAAGAGTGTGGTTCGTGAGACAGTGAAAGAGCTGAGTGACTCAACCCTAAAGGGAATTGTATCAGGGAGAAGAAAGATGATTTAAACTTCCAAGAAAGGCAGAGGATTACAGACAAGTTAAGCCAGTGTTGAGGGTCTTGAGTGAAACAGCAGCAGACAGTGCACTGCCGTGGTGGAGGTTGGTGTTTGTGCCTGAGAACCTTGCTCTTCAGTCAGGAGTGTATGACCTTGGACTTGGGTTAGGATTTGGACTTGAGTTAGGTGTTAGGTTAGTGTGCAGTTTGCACTTCTTTTGTGTGTGTGAGTGATGGTCTGGGAGAGAGACCAAATTTCTTAGGCTCTAGCGGCAGGAATATTCCTTGTGCTCTAATGACATAAGGTAACTTGATTCTCGTGTCTGAAGTATCAGTTAGAGAAAAATAGATTAGGAAAGAGTTCAGAGGTAGCAAACACAGGCAAGGCTTGTTCAGTTAAGCTTGCATTTCAGTACAAAAAGGATTTATTTGAATGCCTACTGTGTGCTTAGCACTATACCTTGGTCTCCAAATTAGAAACACAAGACTGCTTTCATCTCATTAGCAAACACGTTATAAGTGCCTTTTGTATGTTTGGTTCTACATGCTGAAAATTGTCCCAGATGCCTGGAATGTGACTTTTCTTCTTCCCTTTACCTCCTTGCAACTGCCCTCAATATGAAAGCCTATTTATAATTCATTCAACATTAATTTTACTGAAAAAGCATTTGGTTTAGCCAAAACAAACATCAAGCTCCATATACTTTTTTCAGTCTGAGACTGGAAAATCAAAACTGACCTTGTGTCATGATTTACTGTATCTCCTCATCCCAGCCCCACAGGCCCATAAAGAAGAGAATCCGGTGACTGTTTTTTCTCAACAGTACCATGACTTCATAATCTGAACTATATCCAATAATACTGATAGGATGATTTTAAATTATATTGCCTTTAATTTTGTTTTATCAAGGAGGCTATGAAGTCCCTGCTAGTCTTTCCACTTTGGGAAGTGAAGCCTGTGTTCTTTGTAATAGGCTCTCAATTGTTGCTAGTGCCACGGATGCAATTTTCACCTTTTAAGCTCATTTAAATATCAACACTTCTCTGCCTGCCTCTTGCTCAACAGAGTATTTTTGCACTTTTCAAGAGTTAAATTGAGGGATGCAGTGGCTCACACCTGTAATCCCAGCACTTTGGGAGGCCAAGGTGGGTGAATTACTTGAGCCCAGGAGTTCAAGATCAGCCTGGCCAACACGGCGAAACCAGTCTCTACTAAAATATATATGTATACAAAAATTAGCCAAGCGCGGTGGTGCATGCCTATGGTCCTGGCTGCTTGGGAGGCTGAGGCCGGAGGGTCAGTTGAGCCCAGGAGGCAGAGGCTGCAGTGAGCCGGGATCACACCTCCGCACTCCAGCCTGGGTAACAGAGCTAGACCCTGTCTCAAAACAAAACAATAACAACAACAAACTTAAAAAAATAGTTAAAGTGAGGACTAAAATTTCAGATGCTTTTAGTGCTGCACAGTCACCTATGAACAGGGCCTCTTTTAGATTAACGTTGTATCCGCATGTATTAATGTGCTGTATTAGGCAGGCCCACTTAAATCTCTTTTGTCCCCCAGCTGGTATTTTCTGCCTCCACTGATACAAAATGGCTGTCCCAGGACAGGGACACGCTCAAAGCTCAGCTTCTCACAGGGACCTTTGCCTCTCTCAGGGGAGCTTGGAGAATGGGGGAATTGGCCCTCATGGGACAGAGTGGAAAAAGGGTCTGTCTTGTGCTGAAAACAGACACTTATATGACTCTATGGGGAATGGGTGCTGTACAATATGCCTGACTCTTGGATTGATTTTTCTAGAACCAAGGAGTAGAGGCGGGGCACCAACCCTATTCCAGCTGGGGCTCCAAATTCCTATCTGTAGGATGGCCTCTGCCCGAGGTCAGAAAGGAGGAGCACCGTAAGGTTCAGGACCGTCTTCTGCACACTGGCTACCAGGACCAGGAGGCTATTCTATGCTCTGTCCATCCTCACTGTTTAACCAGAAAGGGCATGCCCAAGCCTACAGCAGGGGCTGACGGCACCTACAGGTTAGAAAGAGATGGGGTCCATGAGGGTCCTATGTCCAGGGACTGAAAACAATCCCATGGCCCCAGAGACAAAATTACAGCTCAAGTCACCATGTTCACAACTCTAACGTCAACACAAGGCTCCCTCAATCGCCTGGCTGTAAAATAGTTGGATAGTTGTGGTTGGAGATTCAGTGGCCAAGCATGAGTCCCAGGTTAGGTGATCAACCATCCCAGTTTGCCTGGACAGAGAAATTTCCCAGGAAACTTTGGGTTTTAAAGCCAGGAAAGTCCCAGGTAAGCAAGGCTGAACTGATCACCCTGGCAGGGAACGGATTCATTCAATTCTGGATAATTGAATAAAGTCCACATCCTCACCAGGAACATTCTACTGGATGATAATTAGGTCCTTCTAGTTTTGCCTGTTTCTCTTCCAGGACCTGGGTCCATGGGATCACTACCTTATCAACTCTCCCCACACCCAGACCCTGGCTCTCATCCCTACATTGCCCTCTACCCCTTCCTCCACAGGCAGGCCAGAAAGGAGACCCAGGCAGGACAGCCCACGTCTTCGGCTGCACTGGTGAGGGCATCATGCCTGCTCCACACCACATCTTTATTCGAAGTATTGTATTTGCAAACAAAAATGAAGTCCCACAAATGCGGGACTCCACCTGACTCTCAAAAAGAAAATAAATCACAAGTGTATTTTAAACGTTACATTTAAGATTAGCAAACTGCAATCAAATGACTGATACTTTATCCAGAAAGCAACAGACATTCTTTTCTCAGTTGTGCTTCTTTGTTAAAGCATCTTGCCTCCCAGAGGTATAATGCGATCCCCAGGAGCAAACACTGAAGTGCACTAGAGTAATACCTTTCAAGCGCGGTGGGTGTGGTTCCAGCAGGATTCTAATTATGGCAGAAAAACAGCAACTATGACCACCAAACCAATCAAAATGATGTGAAACGCAATTTCTTTTTTTTTTTTTTTTTTGAGTCAGAGTCTCGCTCTGTCGCCCAGGCTGGAGTGCAGTGTGGCGCGATCTCGGCTCACTGCAAGCTCCGCCTCCCGGGTTCATGCCATTCTCCTGCCTCAGTCTCCCGAGTAGCTGGGACTACAGGCGCCCGCCACCGCGCCCGGCTAATTTTTTCCATTTTTAGTAGAGACGGGGTTTCACTGTGGTCTCGATCTCCTGACCTTGTGATCCGCCCGCCTCGGCCTCCCAAAGAGCTGGGATTACAGGCGTGAGCCACCGCGCCCGGCCCGAAACGCAATTTCTTAATTTCAGTCTCAAACTGTACCTCGGCCAATGGATGTGAAAGTCTGATGTCCGTGTGGATTCAGATCCTGATTCCCTCAGACATGGTACTTAGCATTCTAAGCCTCAGTTTCCTCATCTGTAAAATGACATTCCTATCTCACACAGGCAGTTAGCCGAGGCCTGATGTGCAGAAAGTGCTCAGCTGCTGTGACTCTTCACCCCTCCTGTGAGATGCCTTCTTTAACCCCACAGATGTGTATCATATGATGGCCAAGGCAGTTTCATGAATCATGGCATCTCAAGGGAGCTGGAGCAGATGAGGAGGAGATGGAGGTCCCAGGAAGGGCTGTGATCTGCTTGGGGTCCCACAGTGGGAAACAGGAATAAGCTCTCCAGACTCCCTATCCAGTGCTCTTTCCACTACAACTGGCTGTCAGTCTCCCATAGGACAAGAAAAAACAGTCAAAAAGGAAATTGAAGGGATGTTTGTTTTTATCCCTGTTCTTTCCTTGGTTCTATCTGTTCTGTTTTGGGTATTTTGTTTGTTTGTTTTTATTGGTGTACTTTTTTTTTTTTAATGAAGCTTCCATCATGTAGGAGTAAGGTGCAGAAATCTGAGTCGGTGGCTGCCCTAGTATAAGACCATAACCTTCATTTTGGTGAGCAACAACATAATTTCTGCTCTGAGTCCCATTTTCTTGCAGTGGAAGCTTAATCTCAGAGTATCAAAATCATTGCATCTGAGCGTGGGCCTGCCCACGTCACGGCAGGAGGAGAAGGATGAGTAGATGATGTTTCATGGAGAGGACCTGCCAGTATCCCCCATCCCTGGCCTTCATCTTTCTCATCTACCCTCAACCACAGAACCCTGGGAGGAGGCTCCCTCGGTGGCTCCTGTGCTCTCGCAGGCCCTGTGAACGTATATGCTTCCTGGTGGGAAGAGCAAGGGAGCCTCTGGTGGAAAGCAGCCCAAGGGTCCAAAAACCACACAGCCTTGCATTAGGGCCCCCAGGGAGGGGGAAGACCAAGGTCGTGCTTTTGAACCTGGATGCCAGAAGAGAACAGCTGTGGGGAAAAGCACGTCTGGAACCAAGAAAAACATGTTTACCAGGGGCCATTCCTCACACCAGCTGCAGGGAGGGTCAGGAAAGCCACAGGCTGCACTGCAGTTGCGACCTTGCATGTGGACGCAAGGCTCAGAAGGTTCCTCAAAGACCCTAACATGTTCCCAGAGTCAGGCTGAGTCCATTCAAACATCCACCTGTCCTGGCCACACTCACTACACCTGACTTCCCTGTCTCATGAGTTAGAGAAACAGTATAGATTCTGGGTGATGCTGGGCAGGTGGGAGGGAATGGGATAGGAAGGGGAGAGAGAGGGAGCAAGAGTGAAGGCTGTTTGGGTTTTTGTCTATAACGTATGTATATACACTCACCAAGTCCATTATTTAAAACCTCTTTCATGGTTTCAATTTCCTGTGGACCACTTTTCATGTCCATTTTAAGTTCCTTGAAGGCGAGGCGATACGTGTGTATCTGCCAGCTTCACCGTGCCTTATCTCTTAGGCAATCAATAAATATTAGTAAATAAATCAAAGGATGCCTGATACTCTAAAAATGTCTTATTATTTTTAGGTGATTTGGGCAAAGCACACGCACTGTGTTTGCATCTGGGAACCACATTTTTAATTTAAAAAAGTTATTTGTAGGCCGGACACAGTGGCTTACGCCTGTGATTCCAGCACTTTGGGAAGCCGAGGTGGGCGGATCACTTCAGGCCAGCAGTTTGAGACCAGCCTGGCCAACATGGCAAAACCCTGTCTCTACTAAAAATACGAGAATTAGCCAGGCGTGGTGGTGCATCTCTGTAATCCCAGCTACTGGGGAGGCTGAGGCATGAGAATCTCTGGAACTGCTCCTTTTTATTGCTGAGTGATATTCCATTCTATGAAGCTCAGTTTGCTTATCCGTCCTCCTGTTGATGAACATCTGATGTTTCCAGTTTTCCTCTTGGTGATTCTTCTTGTAAACATAATTTTCATTTCTCTTGGGAAAAACCCCAGGAGTGGTACTGCTGAGGGGGTAGGTGTTTGTATAGCTTTATAAGAAGTTACCACATCCTTACTAATATTTAAGTTAAAAGTGTAGAGGTATCTCATTGTGGTTTTAATTTTTATCTCCCTGATGAGTAATGATAAGTATCTCTTCATATCCCTAATGGCTATTTGAGTATCTTTTTTGTGAACTGTCTATGCAAACTGTTTCATTCATTTCTGATTGATTGTTTATCTTTTTACTATTTAGTTAAGAGAGTTCTTTATAAACCCGGGATTTCAATCCTTTTTCAGATGTTTTGTAAATATTTTCTCCTCATCTATGGCTTGCCTATTTATTTTCTTAATGGTATCGCTTATCAGCAGACGCTTTTAATTTTGACAGGGACAAATTTTTTCATTTTCTGTTGTTTATTGCTTTCTGTGGCCTGTTTGTCTATCAAACATTTGCCTATCTCCAGGTTATGAAGATATTCTCCTGTATTTTCTCTAAAAGTTTTATGATTTTATATTTAACTCTGCAATAATTTAGAATTAATTTTTGTATATGATGTGAGAAATAAGTTAAAGTTTTCTTTGTTCGTGTGTTTCCATCTGAACATCCAGTTAGTACAGCACCATTTCTTGAAAAGACTTTTCTTCCTCCATAGATTGCTTTGGTACCTTTGGCAAACAAATGACCATGTAATCATGGGCCTGTTTCCAGCTCTCTTGTTAGATCCACTGATCTATTTGTCAATCCCTATGCCAGTAACATACTGTCTTGATTATAAAACCAACAATGTTGGTATTATAATGTTTTAAACTCATGTAGTTTGAGCACTCCAGATTTATTTTCCTATTTCAAGATTGTTATAGATACACTAGATTCTTTGCATGTCTATATAAATTTTAGAATCAATTTGTAAATTTCTACAACAGATGTCTGCTAGCATTATTACTGGGATTGCAATAACTCTACAGATCAATTTGCGGAGAATTGACACCTCAACAACACTGAGTCTTCCAATCTGCAAACATGATACTCTGTGTGTGTGTGTGTGTCTTCTTTAATTTCTTTCAATAATGGTTTAGTTTTCAACATAGAGATCTTGTCCATCTTTTTTTGTTTATTCATGAGTATTTTATGTTTTTTGAAGATACTGTAAATAAAATTGTTTTTCTAATTTCATTTCTCAAATTCTTGCTGCTGATATAGAAAAGTATAATTGATATTTTAATATTAACCTTGTATCCTGTGACTTTGTTCAATTGATGTATTAGTTCTAATACTTGTTTCTTGCATTTCTTAAGATTTTCCACATAAACAATCACATCATGTGAAGAGTGAGTTGTAATTCTTCTTTTTAAAATCGTTACGCCTTTACTTTTTTTTTTTACTTACACTATTGCAATAGTTAAGACTACCGAAAATAAGTTGGTAAGTGTTCTTGCCTCCTCTGTTTTTGAAAGAGTTTGTGAAGTAATGATACTATTATATTTCTTCCTTAAATGTTTTACAGGACTAATGAGATAACCTTGACCAAACTTTTATTTGTGGAAGATTTTTAAAAATAATACATTTTGGTTGGACACAGTGGCGCATGCCTGTAATCCCAGCACTTTGGGAGGCTGAGGTGGGCAGATCTCTTGAGCTCAGGAATTCGAGATCAGCCTGGCACAACATGATAAAACCCTGTCTCCACAAAAAATACAAAACTTAGCCAGGCATGGTGGCTTGCACCTCTCACCTACTTGGGAGGCTGACGTGGGAGAATCACTTGAGCCCGGGAGGTCGAGGCTGCAGTGACTGGAACAACACCTTAGCACTTACGCCTGGGCAACAGATCAAGACCCTGTCTCAAAAAATAAATTAATTAATTTAATTAAATTCAATAGCCTCTCATACATGAGTTATGGTACATTGTGTTTTTCAAGGAATTTGTCTATTTCATCTAAGTTGTCTATTTTGTTAGCATAATGTTTTTATGCTTTTTAAAAATGCTTGTAGCATTTTCAGTGATAACCCCTCTTTCATTCTGATATTGATTATTTGTATTCTCTCTCTTTTTCTTAATTAGTCTACTTAGAGTTGATCTTTTCAGAGAGCAGACTTCTGGCTTTGTTAATTTTCTCTATTCTTTGTTATTATCTCATTTATTTCTGTTATTATATATAGAATTTCTTTCCTTTCTACTTACTTTGGGTTTTCTTTTTTTTTCTTTCCTTTTCTTGTATTTTTCCCCTCCCTTCCATTCTCCCTCCTTTCCTCCTTTCTCCCTTCCTTCCTTTCTTACTTTTTTTCTTCTTTCTTTCTTCCCTCATTTTAGACTCTTAAGGTGGAAACTTAGGTTATGGATTTTAGAGCTTTGCTCTTTCCAATGTAAGTATGTAAAACTCTAAATTTCCTTCTAAACATTGCTTTAATTAGAGCTCATAAATTTTCATATGTAACATTTTCATTTTCATTCTGCTCAAAAGCTCTTCTCATTTTCTTTGTGATTTCTTCTTTAATTCATGGTTGGTTTGTTTTTTTTTTTTTTAAATAAGTGAGTTGTTTGACTGTAAACATGTGGAGTCTTCTTAGATATCTTATTGTTACTGATTTCTAACTTAATTCCATTGTGGTCAGAGAAAATGCTCTGTAGGATTTCAGTTCTTTCCAACTTATCAAGACTTATTTGATGGATTAACATATGCTTTACCTTGAGAAAAGCTCCATGTGCACCTGAGAAGAAGGTATATTTTGCAATGGTTGGGTGAGTTTTCTGTAGATATTAAGTCAAGATGATGGTGATATTATATAGATCATTTATATCTGTACTGATTTTAGGCCTAGTTTTTCTATCAACAGTCATTGAGAGATGTTAAAATTTCCAACTATGATTGTGGGATTGTCTACTACTTTTAATTCTGTCATTTTTGCTTCATATATTTTGAAGCTCTGTTACTAGGCCTATATACAGTTATGATTATAATGTCTTCTGATGAATTAATTCTTAATTCTTATCATTATAACATATCCCACTCTATGTCTGGCAACACTCTTATTTTGAATTTAATGTCATCTGATAATAATACAGCCACTTCAACAGTCCTATATTCTTATACTCTTTTCATGGTATTTTTTTTTCTATTTATTTCTTCTTAATATATCTGTTTCTTTCTGTTTAAAATGTATCCCTTAAAGAAAGCTTTTCTATCCATTTTGACAATCTTTGTTTTTAACTGGAGTTTTTAGTCCATAAGCATTTAAAGGAATTATTGACACATTTGGATATATGTCTTTCATTTTACCGTTTGTTTTCTGACTACATCCCCTCCAATTTCTGTTCCTTTATTCTTTTTCTGCTTTCTTTTCAACGTATTATAACATATTTTAGAATTATTTCTTAATTTACCTATTTCTAGCTATACTTATTTACCTCTTTTTTTTTTTTTTTTTTTTTTGAGACAAAGTATCACTCTGTCACCCAGGCTGGAATGCGAGGAGATGATCTCAGCTCGTTGCAACCTCCACCTCCTGGGTTCAAGCAATTCTCCTGTCTCAGCCTCCCAAGTAGCTGGGATTACAGGTGCACGCCACCATGCCCAGCTAATTTTATGTACTTTAGTAGAGGCAGAGTTTCACCGTGTTGCCCAGGTTGGTCTCAAACTCCTGAGCTCAGGCAATCTACCCGCCTCGTCCTCCCAAAGTGCTAGGATTACAGGCATGGGCCACCGTGCCCAGCCACTTCTTCGCTTTTTAAATTGATTGTGTAGAGATTATAATGCATTTCCCTCACTTTTCACAACCTATTAAAATTTGTGCCACTTGGCCGGGCATGGTGGCTCACACTTGTAATCCCAGTACTTTGGGAGGCCGAGGCGGGCAGATCACAAGGTCAGGAGATTGAGATCATCCTGGCTAACACAGTGAAACCCTGTCTCTACTAAAAAAAAAACACAAAAAATTAGCCGGGTGTGGTGGCGGGCACCTGTAGTCCCAGCTACTCAGGAGGCTGAGGCAGGAGAATGGCGTGAACCCGGGAGGCGGAGCTTGCAGTGAGCCGAGATCACACCACTGCACTTCAGCCTGGGCGACAGAGTGAAACTCCGTCTCAAAAAAAAAAAAAAAGAAAGAAAAGAAAGATTGTGCCACTTATGTAATGTAGAAACCTTGCAGTTACATAAAACCACCCATCCCTAATCACTCTTTATACTGTAATTTTCATAGGCATCACACCTAAGTGACAAACCCCATAAGACATAAATTTTGCTTTAAACAATCATACGTATTTTCAATAAATTAAGAGAAAAAGCGCCAGTCTTTTCTATTTATCTAGAAATTCACTATTTCCAACAGTATCATTTCCCTTCAGGAAATACTAAAGGAATTTCCTTTAGTATTTCTTATAATACAGGTCTACTGGTGATGAATTCTCTTAGCCTTCTGAAATGCCTTTATTTTGCCTTCATTCTTGAAGGATAATTTTGCTATATGTAGAATTCTGGGTTGACATTTCCTTTTTGGCACATTAAAGATGTTGTTTCACTATCTTTTGGCCTCCATTGTTTATCAGAAATCAGCAAATATTGCTTCTTTGTTCCATGTGATGCGCCATTTTCATTTAGTTGATTTCCATCTTTTTTCCCTTATTTATGAATTCAGCAGTATAACTATGATGTCTCCAGGTATTACTCTGGTTGGAGTATGATGAGCTTCTTAAATCAAAAATTTTATGCCTTTCATCACATTTGGGAATTTATTTCTGCTCCATTTACTCTCTTCCTTCCTAGAAGTAAGAGTACGAATTACTAGAATAACTAGAACTCCAATTACTCCTATGTTAGACATTTAAATATTTTTCAACCAGTCCTTGAAACTGTTCAATTTTTTCTCTGCCATGTTTCTCTCTTTTCTTTAGATTCGATCATTTTCATTTGATCCCTTTTCAAGTTCATGGATTCTTCCCTATGTTGTCTCTATTCTGCTAGAGGATGAATTTTTATTTCAGACATTTTACATTTTAGTCTAGAATTTTTATTTGGTTGCTTTTTATAGCTTGTATTTTTCTGATGAAATTTTACAACTTTTTATTCATTAGGAGTATCTTTTCCTTTACATGACTGAACGTACTTAAAATCCTTACCCGCTAATTCTAACATCTGGGTCATCTGCCATTCTCTTTTTGTAAGTGTTGACTCTCCTCCAGAATCTGCCTGCTTTATTTGACTCCAAATAGTTGTCCTATGTGCAAGTGTGTGTGTGTGTGTGTGTGTGTGTGTGTGTGTGTGTTTTCAAACTCTTAAATGTCTCAGCAAAGGCTGGCTAATCTGATGGTGAGATCCTGAAAAAGAGAGAACAAATACTTTCATCCTGCTTTATTTAACCCATGAAGGTGCAGGAAGAGGTTGACTTCATTCTCTGTAGAGGGCCTAGCTGGCTCTGTGGCACAATGGACACAATGCATTGTCTATAGGAGGCCTTGTGTACATACACATGTGCACTCACACATGGGACAGAGCCCATAATCTTTGCTGACAACAGCATGCAGTGTATAAATCTCTGTAGCTCAGACCCAGAACCTGAAAAATTTAGACCTAACATCATTTTGACCCAGTGAGAATGTTAGCTGGAAATTAGTTTATAGCCCAGGAGCTATTTTTTAAAGATCTGTAGGCTTACTAGCCATGACAGTAATGATGACGAAAATGACATCGTCATCACCAATAGCTGCTGCCATCTATTGATCCCATAACATGGGATCATATGTTATCTCTGTCCTCACAACAATCCATTTCACAGATGAAGAAACAGACTCAGTGAGCATGTGATCACTTCTCACAACTAAGGGAGCCAGGATTCTGTCCTTATGGCTCCAGAGACTTCTTTTTTTTCCCCACTGTACCACAACACTCACCAGGACTGGAGTGCCATCTATGACCTCATTGCATAATGGATGGCTTGTCCTCAAACGGGCCCAGGTATATGTACATGCATACTTATGTCTATAGGGGAGAGGGGAAATTGATCCACTTTCCTCCACTCTAACTCCAGATCTCAGCTGCCAAGTGGAAACTCCATTCTCACACCACAGCTACAGCACTGGGGGAAAGTGAAGGAAATAACTGAAGAGTAAGGAATTGGGCGAGGCTTTGAGGTCTGGATGTGACAGGTAGTTTGCGCGTAGTTGGAATGCAGTAACGTTGGTCCACAAGGTTTGTCAGAAACTCTGATTATTTTGGAAGGTACCAAGGTTTTGTCCTCTTCAGATATCATGAAAACAGGAAATTCTGTAAACATGGCCACTGAAGGGCTAGCTCATTTCTTGGAAAAGGAGTTTCTGGAGAGTTCTCAGAGCATATAAATAGCAGGGCCATAAAGACAAAGGTAACCATTCAAGGAATGGAGAAGTGTATTCTCAAAAATTACACGCCAAGCCAGAGCTGTGGTTCAGAAAGGGGGTTTTATGTTGTTTCTGTTGTTGTTTCAGTTTTGGCCTCAGAAAGGATGCACGGCCCTGCTGTAAACAACCTCTCAGCACTGGGAAGGGTGTGTCTACAAGGCTGGTGTAGACATCCAGAGCCTAGCCTAGATAGGAAGGCCCAGAGACCCACAGAGAGGCCTGCTTTGACAGAGAAGCATTTCTTTCTAGAAGAGGGCACCTGGGAGATATTTCCAGAGAGCTTGTTGTGACTTGTCATGGAGTTCTTTCCCCGTGTTTTCTGCAGCTGGAGGTACCATGCACCTTTGAGCAACCAAGGACCCAAGACTTGAGATAGACACTAATCGCAGCTGGACACTCTCAATGCTGAGGATGTAGATGCGCAAACCAATGGAGGGAGGCCTAGTACTACCAGGAGCCATTGGAAAAGAAATCTTCAGATCCTACCAGGCCCATAGCTGTTGCCTTTGTGGGCTCCTGGGTTAATTTCCACGTATCAGTGGCCCACCCTATGACATCCTCACTGCATGCCATACTCCCAGTGATGTTCCGTGGACAGCCATTATTTCCAGTAATTGCTAAGGGGAGCCAGTCTCCAAAGAGTAATGAATCAGAGGTGTTCCTTGGAATGTCTTACACTAGGACTTCGCTGATCCCACAGGCTCCTTTCCGGATGAGCTGACCCTAATCTCCGGGAAGCTGGATCTGGAGGAACAATGGGATGGGATTTGCAGTGACCCTTCCCGCCCTTCTTGAGCAGCTTGTGAACCAGAAGATGTGTCTGGAGAGAAAGCCTCATTTGGGGAAGTGCAGTAGTTGAAGTTCTTTATTTTGAAAATGGAGAACAACCCTCCTCATAATCCTGTCTCCCTTTCCCCCTTTCCAACTAGAATATCAATTCCCCTGAACATGAGTCAGTCACATTTCAAGGAAAACTGGCTGATGATGAAGAAATCACTAGAGGGCAAACTTCGTCCTTCCAGCTGTGGGTCTCTGAACTATAGAGCCAGCACATCCCCCAGTGTAGGGACTGGGCCTTCCTCGCCCATTGAATGCTTTCTATACACGAAGACTTGGAGCTCTTTACAGATGACAGTAGCCAGTGAGGAAGATAAAAGAAGAGGAAAGACCCAAAATGCGGGTTTGCCACTCTTTGTTGCCAGCACCATGAGGATAGTCACTCTGCCTTCTTTCCACCACCTCCAACTTCACACACACACCCAAACTCTGGTCCCACAGAGCCCGTTTGGTAACTGCCTGACCGCCCACCTTGAAACCAGATGGTCATGAACCTGTCACCAAGTCATCTGAAGATCTTCCACTGCAACCTGTGTGGCATCTGCCATAGGGACCATGGGACATGATTGAAGACCCACTCCAATGCAGTTGATAAAGGGGTGGGTCTGCACTGAAGTTAGGTGCACCAGGGCCTGGGCCAAGGGTGGCCTGGGTCCGTCATGTGTGTAGTGGTCTTCTTCAGAGTAGCAGCTGATTCAGAAGGATTCCAGAGAACTGCACAGACTAGGTCTAGTCAGGTATCTTGGACATTTTCTATTTCTAGATTAGAGAATATAGCATATGCTGATTTTAATATAACTGCATATGTGACTTTTTCAATGAGAAAAATTTTAAGTGATGTTATAAACAATTTTTGGCATATAGAGAGAATAGTCAAGTACCTGTTTAACTAGCAACATAGTTACTCGTGCATATTTAAAATACTACATAAGTATGGCCTGGTACAGTGACTCATGCCTGTAATCCTAGCACTTTGGGAGGCCGAGCTCAGTTTGAGACCACTTTGGACAACATGGTGAAACCCTGACTCTACTAAAATACAAAAATGTAGCCAGGTGTGGTAGTGGGTGCCTGTAGTCCAATCTACTTGGGAAGTTGAGGTGCAAGAATTGCCTGAACCTGAGAGGCAGAGGTTGCAGTGACCTGAGATTGTGTCACTGCACTCCAGCCTGGGTGACAGAACAAGACTATGTCTCAAAAAATAAAAAATAAAATAAAATAAAATAAAATAAAATAGGCCCTGTGCCATGGTTCACACCTGTAATTCCAGCACTTTGGGCAGCTGAGGCGGGCAGACCACCTGAGGTCAGGAGTTCGAGACCAGCTTGACCAACATGGTGAAACCCCATCTATACTAAATACAAAAAATTAGGCCGGGCGAGGTGGCTCAAGCCTGTAATCCCAGCACTTTGGGAGGCCGAGACGGGCAGATCACGAGGTCAGTAGATCGAGACCATCCTGGCTAACACTGTGAAACCCCGTCTCTACTAAGAAATACAAAAAACTAGCCGGGCGAGGTGGCGGGCGCCTATAGTCCCAGCTACTCGGGAGGCTGAGGCAGAAGAATGGCGTAAACCCGGGAGGCGGAGCTTGCAGTGAGCTGAGATCTGGCCACTGCACTCCAGCCTGGGCGACAGAGCGAGATTCCGCCTCAATAAATAAATAAATAAATAAATAAATAAATAAATAATAAAATTAGCCAAGTGTGGTGATGCATGCCTGTAGTCCCAGCTACTTGGGAGGCTGAGGCAGGAAAATTGACTTGAACCTGGGAGGCAGAGGTTGCAGTGAGCCGAGATTATGCCACTGCACTCCAGCCTGGTTGACAGAGCAAAACTTCATCTCGAATAATAAAATAAAATAATAAAATAAAATAAAACTACATGAGTTTGGAAACGTTGCTTTTCCCCACATTACTCACCTCCTTTACAGCACCAGCATCTTTGTTGACACAAGATTTCTTTTTAATTATGTCAGAGTTTGTTGATGAATACGTCACCTTTGCTTCAGTTAAATCAAGTAGGATGCAGTGACTCCAAGTCTGAGGGGTACTTCCCAGGAAGAGCAACCCCTCAGAGTCATTTGCAGAGCATCCGAGTAAGTTTTACCTTCATCCCTTAGATGTGAATTTGTTATCCTCACTGTGACAATCCCTTATCGCATGGCTTTTAGAAGGATTCTCAAAAAGCTAGACTCTCACATTCAACCTTGCAATTGCCTGGCTGGGTGTTACGTTTCTTTGCCTCCTATTAGAGACCCTGTCAGCATCCAAAACTAGCACTGTTTGAGGACGTTGGAGTCAATGGTTGTTTCCCAGATAGAACTTTGTGTGTCCAAATAAATGGTTCAAAATCATCAAGCGAATAAATACTCTGGAATAAGAGAAGCCTCGTGAGGATTTGACTCTAAACTGGCTTCCTCTGTTCTGCAGTAAGAGGTTAGGAATAAAACCAAACGTTGCCTGAGGTTCAGATATACTCAAAAGCAATGAGGTGTGGCTCAGGTGTGCACTGGCAAGGTCACTATGAAGTTCAGCCAGAGCCTTTGCAA
This sequence comes from Theropithecus gelada, assembly GCF_003255815.1. Taxonomy (NCBI): domain Eukaryota; kingdom Metazoa; phylum Chordata; class Mammalia; order Primates; family Cercopithecidae; genus Theropithecus; species Theropithecus gelada. The sequence continues at coordinate 6,178,940 of NC_037681.1, forward strand.
GCCTGGGCCTGAGAAGACAGACTCCTTAGATCCAGAAGGGCCAGTGGAGCTGGGCTGGCCTGCTGCCACTCACAGGCGGAGACTCTGCCAGCAGAAGGGACACTGCTGTCAGAGCTGGGGAGCCGCGGACCACATGGCTGAGGCCCAACCCCAGGTCTCCTGACTCAAAACCTCTTCCCAGGGCTTGTCCTCCTCCCTAAATATATGTGCCCCAAATTGTCACCAGATCTCAGGAAAGCACTGGCTTTGTCTGGGATAAACACCAACTCCACAGCACACCCAGTCATTACCAGATTGGCAGTTGTTGTCTAGGTCTTGTGGCTTCTTGGGGTTTTCTCGGGTGTCTCTCTCCCAAATCTTTCCCCTTTCCTTTGATTATATTCACATAAACATTGAGTTTTATAGCCCTCAAGCTCTCTTAAGCATAACACACTTTGTCCCTCTCTGTTTCCCTATGCAGTTGCCCCTCCCTCTGCTGTCAGAGGCCCATCCAGCTGCTCCAGCCCTGTAGCTCCAGTGTCTCCTCCTCTCTCTTTCCCCTACTCTTTTTCTGGAAAGATCTATCTGAGGGTCCTGAAGGAGGAGACTCGAGGTTGTTCTCTTGGACAAAGAGGTCTGGGTGGATGACATAATTCACTTTACGTCTTAGAAAAATAACCTTGTGGCTCTTGGCTCTCTTGGGCTCTCATTTTGGTTGCCTAAGGGCTCTAGGCAGAAGGCCAGGGAGCCCAGCCCCAGCCTAGAGACTTGCAGGGCTCAGAGAGCTGCAGTGTTGGGGCGTCCGCTGTGCCTGCCGTCCCCCCTTGCCACGGACTCTACGTGCAGAACTTCACAGCTGAGAGGCTGGCCCCGAGCTTCCCCTTCATGCCTCCCAAAGCTTGCGATTGCTTAATTATACGCTGCTGCATACCAATTTCCATTTTCTCTCCTAGTGTGTTTTGACTGATAACTTTGACTTACCCTCCTGATGCCAGAAACTGTGTTAGCTACTGCTCTGGCAGCAGGAAAAGGCCAGTTCCAGGGAAGGTTGAATGCTTATTGTTCTGGATTATTTTGAGGGAAAAAAAAAAAAAAAGAGGTACCTTGAAGAAAGATGAAGACAAAATATGGAAGGGTGCTGAATTTGCAAAAAGCCTAAGGGGAAAAAACTCAAATGTCCATCAGGAGTGGAATGAGTAAACAAATCATGGCATGTTCACACAATGGAATACCAGCTACCAATAAACAGGAATGAACTGCAGATGCACACAGAAACATGGGTGAATCCACTAGGCACCATGATGTGTAGAAGAAAGCAGACTCGGCCAGGCGCGGTGGCTCATGCCTGAAATCTCCACGCTGGGAGGCCAAGGTGGGTGGATCACTTGAGGTCAGGAGTTCAAGACTAGCCTGGCCAAGATGATGAAACTCCGTCTCTACTAAAAATACAAAAATCAGTTGGGTGTGGTGGCGCACGCCTGTAATCCCAGCTGCTCGGGAGGCTGAGGCAGAAAATTGCTTGAACCCAGGAGGCGGAGGTTGCAGTGAGCCAAGATCGCACCGCTGCACTCCAGCCTGGGTGACAGAGTGAGAATCTGTCTCACAAAAAAAAAAAAAAAAAAAAAAGCAGGCTCAAAAGAAGACATACTACATGGTTCCATTTATATGAAGTTTTAGAACAGGCAGAAATAATCCATGTGGATAGGGGTCAGAGCAGTCGTTATTGAAGAGCAACGGAGAATGTGGATTGGCTGGGGAGGGACACAGAGGCACTTCTGGGAGTAGCCTGCATCTCATGCACAGTGGTCATCACACCTATGTATGTGTGCAAAAATTCACCCAGCTCTTAATAGTTATGCACTTTACTGTATGCATGTGATGTAGTTTGGATGTTGCCCCCTCCAAATCTCATTCTGCAATGTGACCCCCAATGTTGGAGGTGGGGCCTAGTGGGAAGTGTTTGGGTCATGGAGGCGGATCCCTCAGGAATGGCTTGGTGCCCTCTCTGCAGTGATGAGTGAGTCCTCACTCTATTAGTTCATGCTAGAACTGGTTGTTTAAGAGAGTGGCACTCCTCCCACCGCTCTTCTTCCTCCTCCTCTTCTCCTCTCACCTTGTGACGTGCCTACTCTCCCTTTGCCTTCTGCCTTAAGTAGAGGCTTCCTGAGGCTTTACCAGATGCAGATGCTGGTGCCATGCTTTTTGTACAGCCTGCAGAACCATCAGCCAAATATACATATTTCCTTTATAAATTGCCCATTCTCGGGTATTCCTTCGTAGCAAAACAAAACAGACTAATATGGCATGTTAGACCTCAATAAAAACCTTATAAAAATAGATAAAGTCAATGAAGAGTCAGTGGAAGAGGATCCAAGGCTCAGAAAGAGAAGGAGGTATATGAGAAGCTGAGGGAAGCAAGGGAGAGCATTTCAATAACAGGGAGACATGGTGGACCAATGTAGAGAGACTCTTGGATTGGGTAACTGAGAGATTCTGTACTGACAGAAAAACTTCAACAAGATAGCTTCAACTTGAAGAAAGAGCAAGGTTAAGGGAGATTCTGGAGGCTGATTTTCTTGTTCTTGTTGTTTAAGTCTTGGAGGTGCCTGAAGATGTCTACAACTGGAAGAAAAGAAGCCACTGGAGCGGAAGGTGGGGAGAATAAAGTTTGGAGCAAGATTCTCAAGGAAGCAACAAGATCCTAAGGCAAGTAAATCTGAGTTTAGTTGGGAAAAGGAGGATCATTAGAAGACCAGGAGGGAAAGAAAAGGTGGTAGCGAGGCGTCTAGCCACTCTGTATGGAGCGTTTCTGAGGGTGCTACCAGCACAGGGTAAGCACACTGCTCCGTGGGAGGGATATGAGACCTTGAATACAGGAGTCGCTGTTGGGAATGTGAAATTTTTTCAACAAGAGGTCAGTACTGAAAGTGATAGAGGCCCGGAACTATAACCCGCTACACAACCAGGAAATCCCATTTTGACCAGTTACTAGCCAGGTTTGGGAACCCAAGGATTAATGCAGAGAAGGTGAGCGTGTACCTTCCTCTGGGTTGGGGATTAACAATGCAGATTTGACAAAAAGTTGACAATTCTTGGAAAGTAAACATGTCTCTCAGAAGAACCCGTAATGACGGAAAATGATGGCTTAATATTTGTAACATTAAAGTCCCAAGAGGAGAGGATAATGAGTGAGGAGCTGAAAAATGTTTGAAAAAATTATGATTAAAAATATTTCTGAATTTGGCAAAACACATAGACTTGTAGATTTGAGAAGCTCAGAGAATCCCAAACAGAATAAGCTCAAAGAGATTCTCACTTAGAGACATCATAAGGAAACTACTGAAAACTAGAAACAAAGGAATTATCTTGAAAGCAGCAATGAAAAATGACATTGTTTATAAAATTACAATTATTTAAAGGGTTGTAGATTTCTCATGAGAAACCATAGAGGCCAGGTCAGGCACTGTGGTGTAGGCTGTAATCCCAGCACTTTGGGAGGCCCAGGTGGGTGAATCACTTGAGGTCAGGAGTTCAAGACCAGCCTGGGCAAAACCTGGGCAAAACCCTGTCTCTACTAAAAAATATGAAACTTAGCCAGACGCTGTGGTATGTGCCTGTAGTCCCAGCTACTCAGGAAGCTGAGGCAGGAGAATCGCTTGAACCTGGGAGGCAGAGGTTGCAGTGAGCCAAGATTGCGCCACTGCACTCCAGCCCAGGCGACAGAGCGTAGAAGCCAGAATGCAATAGAACATTTCAAAAAACCTTGTTTTGAAAAAATTAAGTTTCATAATGTCTCGTGTTCACTTTCTCTGATTTTCCCTAGTGATTAACATCTTACCTAACTATAGTATAATATCAAAACCAGGAAATCCATATTGGTACAATGTATGTGTGTGCATGTGTGTATGAAGTTCTATGCCGTTTTTATCACAGATGTAGACTGATGCACGTTCAGCCACAATCAAGATACAGAACTCTGCCATCACAACAAAGTTCTCCCTCATGTTGTCCCTTTAAAGTCACATCCACTGCTCTCCTATGACCCCATCCATCACTAACCCCTGGCAACCATTACTCTGGTCTCCAGTTCTACAATTTTGTAATATTGAGCATTTTACATAAATGGAATTATACAATATGTGACCTATTGAGAGTGGATTTTTTTTCCTTCAATATAGTGCCCTTGAGATCCATCCAAGTTGTATGTATCAATAATTTGTTTCTTTGTATTATTGAGTAGTATTCCACAGTATGGATACACCACAGTTTGTTTAACCATTCTTCTATTGTAGGATATTTTGGTTGTTTCTAGGTTTGAGTTATTACATATAAAGCTGCCATGAAGAATCATATACAGGTTTTTGTGTGAACATGTTTCTATTTCTCTGAAGTAAATGTCCAAGAATATAATTGCTAGATCATATGAAAAGTGTATCCTAGTGCTATAGTGTGAATTTTGTGTCACCCCCAAACATTTATATGTTGAAACCTAATCCCCAATGTGATGGTGTTAGGAGATTGGGCCCTAGGGAGTTAATTAGATCTTATGGGCAAGGCCTTTATAAATGGGATTAGTGCCCTGAAGAAAGAGGTCCTAGAGAGTTGCCTTTCGTCCTCCACCATGTGAGGATACAGCAAAAAGGTGCCATCTGTGAACCAGGAAACCAGCCCTCATCAGATACTAAACCTGCCAGTGCCTTAATCTCAGACTGCCTATCCCCCAGAACTGTAAGAAATAGATGTTTCTGGTTCAAGCCACCCAGTTTATGGTATTTTGTCATAGCAGCTCAAATGGAGTAAGACACTCCTAAGAAACTGCCCAACTACTTCCCAAAGTGGTTGTACCATTTTACATTCTCACCAGCAACGTAGACCTAATTTCTTAGCATCTGGGTCAACATTTGACATAGATCCTATTTTAAATTCTATTTTTGCTGCTCTGATAGGAGGGTGGTGATATATAATGAGAGTCTTAATTCACATTTCCTTAGTGGGCAGTGGTGTTGAACATCTTTTCATATGCTTATTTTCCATCTTTGGTAAAATGTCTTTTCATGTCTTTTGTCCAATATCTAATTAGACTGTTTATTTGTTATTGATGAGCTTTAATAGTTCTTTAAATAAATTCTGGATATGAGTCCTTTATTGACTATCAGATATCAGAATTATTTGGAAATACTTTCTCCTAATCTGTACCTTGTTTTTGCATCATCTTAGGATATTTTACCAGCAAATGTTTTTAATTTTTATAAAGTCCAATTTATCAATTTTCAGTTTATACAACATGTTTTGGTGCCAAGTCTAACCTAGTAGGAGCTCCTGAAAATATTGTCCTGTTTTTTCCTGAAAGCTTTATAGTTTTACATTTAAGTCTGTGATCCATTTTGAGTTTTGTTTTGCTTTTTTTTTTTATTTATAATGTGTTAGGTATAAAGTACCTTTTTTTGTAAGCCCACACTTCCCTAGTTACTCAAGCACTGTTTGTTGAAAAGCCCATTCTTTACCCATTTTGGATCTTCATCAAAAATCATTTGGTCATATTTTTCTGGGTCTCTTTTTGGATTCTTTGTCTGTTCCACCGATCTGTGTGTCTAATCCTCTGCCAATACCAAACTGTCCTGATCACTGTTGCTAAGTAGAAAGCCTTAGCCTTGAGTAGACTGGTTCTTCTCCCTTATTCTCCTTTTTTTAGAATTGCTTAGGCTAGTTTAGTTCTTTTGACTTTTCATATAAATTTTAGAATAACCTTATCTACAGAAAAGGTTGCTGGTATTTTAACGCAAATTTTGTTAAAACTTTATATGAATATAGGGAGAATTGTTGTCTTCCAATCTATGAATGTGATGGGTGTCTCTATTTATTTCAATTGCCTTTGATTTCTTTCATCAGCATTGCGTAGTTTAGGCATGTAAACCCCTCAACTACATGTTTTGCTAGATTTGCATCTAAGTATTTGTTTTCTTTTTTTCTGTGTGATTGCAAATGGTATTGCATTTTTAATTTGGGTTTCCATATGTTTGTAGCTAGTATATAGAAATACAACTAATTTTATGTTGATCTTATGACTTTGCTGAGCTTATATTAATTCTAGGAGTTTTTTGGTAGATTCCTTGGGATTTTCCACACACCTTTATGTAATCTGCAGATAGCAATAGTTTTAATTCTTTTCTGTCCTGCGTGTCTTTTATTTCTCTTTCTTGTCTTACTGCACTCGCTAGAATTTATAGTACTATGTTAAACAGCCTTGCCTTATTCACGATCTTAGGGAGAAAGCATTACATTTTTCATCGCTAAGTATGATATTGTAGATGTTTTTATGAAGTTGAGGAAGTTTCCTTCAGCTCCAAACTTTTTAGAGTTTTCATCATGAATGAGTATTGAATTTTGTGTTTGTCCTTTTAGCAGCAATTGAAATAATGATGTGATTTTTCTTCTTTAGGCCTGTTAATATGGTGGATTACATTGACTGATTTTAGAATATTAAACCAGCCTTGTATTCCTGGGATAAACCCCACTTGGTCATGTTATATAATTATTTTTTATATTAAAGAATTCTATTTGTTAATATTTTTCTTACAGATTTTTATGTCTATATTCATGAGGGACATTGGACTATAATTTTCATTTTTATATTGTCCTTTCCTAGTTTTAGCATCAGGGTAATACTGACCTCTTAAATGAATTAGGAGATGATCTTTCCTTCCTCTACTATTTTCTGGATTATACTGTATAAAATTGGTGTTAATTGTTCTATAAACATTTGGTATAATTCTCCAGCAAAACCCCCTGAACCTGTAAATTTCTTCCTATGGCTTTTAAAAATCATAAATTAATTTTCCTTAATAGTTATAAGACTATTCAAATGATCTATTTCATTTTAGATAAATTGTGGAAGTTTGTGCTTTTCAAGCAATTGGTCCATTTCATCTAAGTTGTCAAATTTACGTATCTAGAGTTATTCATAGTATTTTCTTATTAACCTTTTGATGCCTGCAGGGTCTTTAGTGATATCCCCTGATTCCTGATGTTGGCAATTTATATGTTCTTTTCTTCTTTGTCACTCTTGCTACAGGTTAGTCAACTTCATTGACCTTTTCAGGGACTAGCTTTTGTTTTGTGGATTTTCTCTATTGTTTCTTTGTTTTCATTTTCACTGCTTTCTGTTCAATCTTTTTATTTCCTTCTGCTTGCATTGGGTTTATTTTGCTCTTCTTTTTCTAGTGTCTTGAGGCCAGAGCTTAGCTTATTGATTTGAAGAATTTCCTCTTTAAACCATGGGTTACTTAGAAATGTGTTGTTTAATTTGCAGGTATCTGAGATTCTCCTGCTATGTTTCTGTTACCGATTTCTTGTTTGATTCCACTGTGGTCCAAGAACACACTCTGTATAATTTCAATTATTTTACATTTGTCAAGGCTTGTTTTACAGCCCAAGATATAATGTATCCTGGTATGTGGTCTTTGGGCACATGAAAAGAATGTGTGTTCTGCAGGTTTTGGGTAGAGTGCTCTAGAAATGTCACTTAGACCCTGTTGGTTGATGATGTTGTTGAGTTCTTCCTCATCCTTGCTGATTTTCTACTTGGTTTTATATCATTTGTAGAGAAACGGTAGCAAAATGTCCAATGATAATTATGAATTTGTCTATTTTTCCTCTCAGTTCTGTTGGCTTTTACTGCACATATTTTGGGTGCCACCTCCTTGTGGGGGGCAGCCCAAGCTCCCTGTGTGTTCTCCATTCACACTGCATGGAGGAGGGTCAGCAGCTTGTTATCTCCAGGCAAGAACAAAAGTCCCGACCAGAGTCTGCACTTGGCCTTCCTGACACTACCCGGGGGAGCTGGGGTTGGGAGGCTGAGGTCCCTAGTCTGGCTGTCTTCTTCTCTATATCTTTCAGAGTCTTCTTATGTTTGTTTTATACAATACCTTAGTTGTACTTAGTGAGAAGAATAAGGAAAAATATATCTACTCCATCTTTCCAGAAGCAAAAGTCTCAAAACATTGAACTTTAAAAATCACTAATTGATCCAGTTTAGCTGTGCTACTGTGAATGGTGACGAGGGTTGGCTGGTGCCTACCTTTCCGAGGTGACACACTAGAGAGGAGTGCACAGGACACCAACTGCAGTGTGGTGGGGTGCATCTCAAGAGTAGGTCGGAAGCTGGGCCCTGCATACGAGAGGTGTTCACTGGGCTCACGGGGTAGAGGAGCCAGATCTGTGAGGCCTGGAGGGTCCCACGAGGTGCTTGGACTTCAGCCTGAGAGCAGAGGAGGTCATATATGGGTCATAGCTGAAGTACAGGTCAGAAACAGATGTTAGTAATGTCACTGCATTCAATGCATTGCCCACTGGGTTGGCCCCAGTTGCATCCCCAGACTGCTCAAGGCAGGAGGGAGCCACAGGAATTGAATGTGTAGAATGTGTGGTGCTGGCTTAATGCTTCCGTGCTAGCAATTTTTTTTTCTTTTCTTTTTTTTTTTTTTAGAAAGGGTATCACTCACTCTGTTGCCCAGACTGGAGTACAGTGGCACGATCTTGACTCACTGCAACCTCCGCCTCCTGGGTTCAAGCGATTCTCGTGCCTCAGCCTCCCCAGTAACTGGGACTACAGGCATGCACCATCTTGCTCAGCTAATTTTTGTATTTTTTGGTAGAGACAGGGTTTCATCATGTTGGCCAGGCTGGTCTCAAACTCCTGACCTCAAGAACATTTGCCAAAAGTCACACTCTCACAGTCACCGATTGCCTAAAAGCCACTATGTTAAAAATCAATTTGCAAAATGACAATCTCACAAATTCCCAAATCACTAAAAACTTCTTTATAGTAATTATTTACAAAATGTGTAAGAATATGTGTTTCATAGAAAGTTTCGAAATCTGTTAATGATTTTTTTCCCAACATTTTGGCCTTTGGTTATATTTAGTTGAGATGTTGCACTTTTAGTTTCTCTACCACTGTTTTCTATCAGATTCATAGGCATGTGGTTCATGTTTCAAAAGCCGACTACTCCTCAGTAGTTACTATAAAGGTTTTGGCAATTCATGAGGCTTTTCATATTCTAACCTTTGGTTTTCAGAAAAGATGGTTTTGCCCTTCAAGTGCAATTTTACACCAATTTTCATCATCTTTTTTTTTTTCCAAAGTGGTTTGGCAGTCAGACAAATAAAAGTTTTTTCTGCATGTTAATTTTCACATATCCATGACAACTTCCCCAATGACAAAATCCAAAAGTGGGAACTATAGTCCAATTTAGACACAAGTCTAAAATTGGAATTGACAATAAATGTGGTTGAGGGAAAACCCATCTATTGACACCAAAAAAATATTGTGTGTTTGAGAAGTGTCCCGCTCCTGAAATATAGAAACCCACATGAAACTGACATTTACCAGGGACGGAATGAGAAATCCACAGCAAAACAGCCGATGAAAACGTACCTGATACTTGGACACTAAACTGCTAAATATAAGTGAAATAGAAAACCAGAGCTGGGGGGGAGGGAATCGGGAATCCTCAGTGTTTTAAACACCAGAGCACACAAATTGTGATAATTGTAAAAGTATTTAACCAAAGCAACTTTTGGGTGAATTCCAGAGATCACTTCTTACGGAAATTAATCTTTTAGAAAATTAATTTTCGGCAAATTGTTTTTCAATTAATTGACTTTTGGGAAATAGTGATTGGTAATTTGGCAAAATTACCAAATCACCTGCACCCAGTCACCTGCAGGGCTTGATGCTGCCTCCAGGGCAGATGGGGAGCATCTGAAAGCCGGAAAGGAACTTGAGTGTGTGGGGTGGGGGATGCTGTCCTCCAGCTGTGGGAGGAAAGATGGAAGGAGCAGCACAAAGACAGAAGAAACTGACCCATTTCTTCAACCTTTCTATTTTTCCTGGGTTTTTCCCTCTGTAACCAAGAATCAGGTACCTGAGCCCCAAACCTGCCAGCCTCCCTCCTGATATAGCCAATGAAATGGACAGACCCTCCTCGCCGTCAGGGGGAAATAGACACTCAGTTACCCCTGCACTGACTGAAGCAGAATTCTCTTTCTCGTTCATATTCTAATTCTTATGACTATTTTCTTCTTTTTTCCACACATTGATCTAAACCTTTGTCCCTAATAAAGACCTCCAAACTCTACTCACACAAAAGTGACTGGGCATAACTGACGGTTACTGGGCGTTGATGTTACCTGGCTAAGCAGGTAACTGCAAATGGAATCTTAGTCATCCCCAGTCTGCCAAGCCATACCTGGCTGCCCTGAGAAGTTCTTCGCATGACCTCTCTTCTTCCACACATGCTCAGGTCCTCTCCTCTCCCTTTTGAGCTCTACCTCCTTTCTGCTCACTCCTCCCTCCCACTGGTTCCCCTTCAATCCTCCTGTTGTTCTCTTGTACAATGCCTGTTACTCTGTCCTGCCCTCTATTTCCATGTGTTGATGGAGAAAACTCACTTTCCAGAGACTTGCAAGCTTAAAAAGATGCAAAAGAAACTATGCCACTCCCTTGAGACAGAAAAGTCTGCTGCATTTCTGTAAACTGCAATTTAAAGCAATCCTCTATGCTTTACATGTGCTAAAATCCCCCATCTTGACAAAACCTCTCTCTTGACCACATTTCCCCCTCTCATCCCACCTTCCTTTCACAACCAATCTTCCTGAACCAGCTACTGATACTTGCTGCCTCTTCTTTGTCCCAACCAGTGGACACTTCTGGTCTTTTTCTTACTTAAACTTCCTGTAATGTTTGACCCAGTAGACACTTATTCCAGAAACCCTTTTTTGGTCCACCTGCTCTGGCCAGGATTTCTCGTCTTCTTTGTACTGTCCTTCTCTCCTGTTACCATCTTAGAGGTCAGGGATCCCAGCTGTGGCCTTGGGACTCACCTCTTCTATACAGGCCCTAGGTGATCCCACTCAGTGATAGACTCAGCCATGGGTTTAACCACACGTTGCCTTGGAGTCTTGGGTCCTTGTCCTGGACTTGTGCCACTCAGGACACACTCGAATGTCTCCTGGATGTCCAGAATATAGTATCTGCAAAACTGAACTTGTCCTCTTTCCCCCAAATGTGTGTCCACTGCTTGGACCAGGAGACTGGATTATCATCTTAAATCCTCCCTTTCCCACCACCACCAAATCCAAGCTGGGGAGCCCCTCTTCTTTACTGCCCCTGAAAACCACACTGTCCTCCCACACCCCATGGATCCTGCTTGAGCCCAGGCACTCATCACTTCTTCACTGGGGTATGACCATTCCCGTGGCCTTCCTATCTTCCCATCTGTGCCCAACGTGGATGCCAAGGGGATCTGTCCTAAATGCAAAGTTAGCCATGCCTGCTAACTCCCGCCCCTGGCTTGCCTGAAATCTTTCAGGAAGCTGAGAGCTTTTAAGACAACATTTTGAGAACACAGGACCTTTTGCAATTTTATGTCTTCTGTTTTCTGGAGTCCCCAAATTCAGTTCAGGCTTCATGGCTTCTGGGAAACTTGGCTTGACCTCATCTTTTCTATGCGTTCTGTGCCTAGCTAGTAAAATTCTCAGCTGACATTACATTGATCACGAACTTTGTTGCCTGTGAGTTCCCAGAGGGCAGGCCAAGTCTGACTTGGCTTTGCTGCAAAGTCTAGCACATGATGGACATTCAATAAAGTTTTGATAGAGAGAAAAGCAAAAATCTCAGACTTCTCAGCTTATGATGACCCCGTGAAGAGCTTAAATGTGTGTGTGGTGTGGAGAGAGATAGGCAGCCCCACAGTGAGCCCCAGAAGCCCAAGGAAGCCATAGTGTGGCCAAGCAACTTTTCAGGCAAAGGCGGTCAGCAGGAGGGTGCAGCCTTCCTCCTGATAGGGGAAGTTGTAATTTTTATTATTCTACCTCCCTGGGACTCTGTTCAAGGAGGCTGCTGCCAGGGAAAGGGAAGGTGGGCCTGTGGGGAGGGTCTGTTTTGCCATGAACATTCTCAGGAGGGTGGTTGAACAGCATAAAAATGCCACAGATATGTTGATTGAGCATACAAAATGGATGGCTCTGCCTCAGGACAGAGGGCATATTTTGTATGCCGAGACCTTTCCTTCTGCCTCATCATGCTTGACTGAGTGACACTCTGGTCCCCACCTGGCTCACCTTCTCAGCACTGATGAGCCAGGTATGGTGGTGTGGCAGTTGAGAAGGATGAATGGTTTAGAGCCTTCTTGAGTCAGGCCACCAGTCCTTGTGGGGCTTTGCCACTGTGTCGCTCCTCAAATTCCACTGACCTATGACCAGACACAGTCCAGGCAGGCCAGATTCTTTCCTACCCACTGGGCATTCCAGGTATAGATGATGTCACTGAGAGGGCAGCCAAGCAGGAGGTGGCACCTGGTGCCCAAGGCTAGCCCAACAGGCCAACTTCTGTTGACAAGGGAAGTTGGTGTCTAATTCACTGTGACCGAACAGAACTCTTGCCAAGTCCCTTTTCAGAAAGGGGGAAGCAACTTCAGAATAAAAATACAGCTGGCTCTACAAAATATGGTGTGCCTGGCATCAATGGCACAGGTGACAAGCTTGCAAAAGCTCTATGAACAATAACTTTCCACAGTATAGAAACCAAAGGGAAAGACAGCAGAGCACTTAGCTGGCTTATACCCATGCTGGTATAACTGGTCTATGGAAAACTATTCAACAACCGTGTTAGGAATCAAATTGAAATGAATATCAATGAAGAACCATCTTTTGCCCTGATACATTAACGAAAATTAACATTTCCATTGCAATTCCCAATGCCGGGAAGGATATGGTAAAACTGCTGTCTTCTCAGATTGCTCTTGACAGTATGCTTTTGTACAGTCTCCCATGGAGAGCAATTTATCATGATGTGTTAAGAATTGCAAGAGGGTTCTTAACCCTCTCTACAAAAAAAAAAATCCAAAATATGAAGGAAAGTATCACTTGAGTGTTAATTGTCATTTTGATAGGTGTATGCAGTGCTAAAATTACAGTTCATTATAAATGTTTTAATGTTGTGTTATGCATGTAAATGATGACTATTGTTCATGTAGCAACATGGAGATACGCTTTTGACAAGAGCAGGGCACAACATTGTGTGCATATAACCATGACAACCTTCACAAGAAAGAGAAGCCCAGTCAAACCCACCAAAATGATAAGTGTGGCTGTATTTGGGTGTGGGGGTGAGTGGGTGTTACTTTTTCTTTTTCAAATTTAGTGTAATATGATATTACAATAAAAACCTCTTTTTGAGGCTTGAGGATGCCAAGCAGAGATGTAAGGCACAAGTGAGAATACTCCCCAGGTAGCAGGGAGGAGCCAGCTGGGACTGGACTTTGCTTTATTTTGGACAGGGCAAGGGTGGAAGCTGGGCATGGAAGCAAAGAGCCCTTACTCCCCAGTATGGAAGAGACAAGTTAATCTTTTTTTTTTTTTTTTTTTTTGAAATAGAGTTTCACTCTTGTCACCCAAGCTTGAGTGCAGTGGTGCGATCTTGGTTCACTGCAACCTCCGCCTCCCAGGTTCAAGTGGTTCTCCTGCCTCGGCCTCCTGAGTAGCTGGGATTACAGGCATGCACCACCATACTCAGCTAATTTTTGTGTTTTTAGTAGAGACAGGGTTTCACTATGTTGGTCAGGCTGGTCTTGAACTCCTGATCTCAGGTAATCTGCCCACCTCAGCCTCCGAAAGTGCTGGAATTATAGGCATAAGCCACCGTGCCCAGCCAGAAGAGACAAGCTAATCTTAATTGGGAGAAATTTGGAAACCTCATAGAGGGCTCTTTGGGAAGCCTTCGGGCTCTAAAATGAGCAATCTCTAAAGAGTCCGTCAGGGCCCATGAGGACTCCAGGGGGACTTGAGAAGAAGTAAGATCAACTCTGGAGGCTCCAAGGTGCTGAGGAGGAAGGAGGCCAAGGAATAAGATGGAGGCTAGGAGAGTGGCTTAAAGGCTCCCATGGACAGATGACAGTCACAGTGCTTGGGCTTGGGGGAACTGGAAAACGGATTCTGGTCTTCCAGCGGGAGAGAGGTAGAGTGTGGCTCTGGGGTGTTCATGATTTTGTCCTCAGAGAGCAAGCTTGAGTTGAAAGAGTCACTGGGACAGGCATATTGAGTATACACGTGGCACAGAGCTACATATCAGGATTTCATTTAGTAAGAGCTAGCTGAGAAACAGATGGATGAACAAGTGGATGCATGAGGCTTTATGCCAAGCGTTGGGATGCAATAACATGGTCTCAATTGGCTCCAACACTGTCCAATCATAATTCTCTGTTCATCATGAGTCACTGCAACTAGCTCTTAGAAATATTGAGATCCGTTTTCTTAAAAAATTCCTGCTGAGAACATTTGTCAATCAACCAGAAGGCTTGTACGAAGATACCGTGAGCTTCTTACAGTTAAGCCTTATAGGATAAAAAAAGAAGCCCAAGACAGAGTTCTGTTCTACAAAGGGCACGCATCTATTCCCCTGTCCCCACACAAGTTTCTTCTCCTTGAGTTTTGTCTAATATTCTGTTAGGGCCAATGCTACAAAATCAGGGGCATCATATGTGAAATGAGCACAATGAATAATTGCTGAGGACAACAGAGAAGAGTCAATTTGCGATGCGAGAAATGAACCTGACTGTAAATCAGGTGAAGGCAAATATCTTCTAGAGTTAAAAGCAGACAAGAAAATATGCAAAATTAAGGGGAAACCACTTCATCTTCATGACGTGTGCACCACACTCTCATTTGCACTGGGAGTGATGTGGACTCACCAGTTTATTTGCAAATGGACAAAGAGGAACCTGAAACACTTTCATTACCTTAAAAGAGAAATTTGCCGGCTAAAAGGAATGCTCCCCTGAAAGCTCATAATCTTAGTCAGCCTCTTCTATGTTCCCAGGCCACTGCTTTGCTGAGTCATTCTACTATGCGGCCCCTCAGACACAAAGCCCGGCGGCCACCTGCCCACAGAGTCACAGAAGGCCAGCCAACTGCAAGCTCGGAACTTCAGGATCTTGCTTTTTGGGTTATTTTCACTACTGTAACTTTTTTGTCCTTAGGTAAAAGGATAATAATTGTGTAAAATTATGTCCTTAGGTTAAAAAGATCATGCCAGATGTTAAAATATGGATAAAATTAGCATGATCTTGGAATCTGAACAGAAAAGAAGCTGCTTTTAGCTGTTTTCAACTGTTTTTAGCTTTTCTGTCTAAACAGCTGTTTATTCTGTTTCACAAACTCTCTTAGCGGAATATTTAGGCAAAAAAGAAGAAAAAGAAGTTGCAGAATAATAGGTCTAATATAATCCCAGTTCTAGTCACACATGAAAATGTCTGAATGGTTTACAAAACCATTGAGAGTGGTGATATAAGGGCTGTGACTATAGAGGAATCTCATTTTCTAAATTTGTTTTTCTCCAATGTGTGAGAACTGGGATTACAGTATACCTATTATTCTGCAAAATGAATCATTAGTTTTTATGTATGACTCTTGCAATTAAAACTAACAAACATTGGATTTGAGAGATGACCAGGCACGAGGATACACTTTACATGGGAAGTTTTCCTAGTGGAGAAATATCTTCTTAGTTAAAGTGTTTATACTCTCTTCTATAATCATTTAGTCTCATTTCCTTCTTGTTTTGGTTTTTCCTACAGATGAAGAAAGTGGTCAGCATCTTCTCCAGATCAGAAAAATTGCATTTGTTTTCCCTTTTTATTGTGAAGTCTCAAACATATACAAAGTTAGCAGAAATTATTAAATGATTGCCTCTTGGCCTTTTGGCTAAGCTCAAGGGTAAAAAATTATTAAATGAGCAATTAAAAACACTTTTGAAACAAAATAAAAAATAAAAAATCTAAGTAAAGGAATATAAGATATTGAATAAATAATGAGCTAAAAATTATAAACCTAAAAAAATACAGTAACTGAAATACTCAACAGATAGCCTCAAAAGTGGTTTGGAGCAACAAAGAATGAATCCTCAAACTTAAAGACAGATAATTAGAAATTACTCAGTGTAAACAATATAGAGAAAACAGGCTAGAAAAAAAATGGTTTGAGAGATCTATGGATGATAACCAAAAATCTAGCTTTTGTATCATCAGGGTCCTAGAAGTAAGGAGAAAAACTGTTCAACTGAAAAAAATAATCAAATAAATAATGGCTAAAATTTCCCCAAATTTGACAAAAGATATTAAACCCACGGATTTAAAAAGAATAAAGTAGAATAAATCCCAAATAGGATAAATTCAAAGAAATCCATACCAAGACAAATCATATTCAAATTTCTGAAAACTAAAGATGGAAAAAGGTCTTAAGAGAGGTTAAGGAGAAACACTACATTACTTGTAAAACTTAAGCCAGAAAGAAGTGGCACAACATTTTATAAGTAGTGATAAAAAAAAAATTGTCAATTCTGAATGCTCTATCTAGTAAGACTGTTCTTGGTATATCAGTTTAATTCTGATGCTTGCTCTGTGTCTTCAAGCTATTTTTTTTTTTTTTGTCTTTTGGCGTGCCTTGTAATTGTTTTTTAATAGCCAAATATGAGATACTGGATAAAAGGAACTGCAGAAAGTAGGTCTTTAGTAATGTGGTAGTGAGGTGTTGATGGCAGCAGTGCTGCCATCATGCCAGCTGCAGCAGGGAGTCACAGCTGGGGCTCCACACTCCTAGGAGCCTGGAAGCCAGGACAAGCTGGAGACCCGCCCTTCTGAGTTGGTGCAGCAGCTCCCCAGGTGCCGATGCAGCCACCCAAACCACGGCTGTTGACCCAGGCCTCCCACTTTATGGAACAGGCAGCATCCCTGCCCTCCTGGGTGCAGCTGCGGCTGCAGACTCAGGCCTCCTGCTCCATGGAGCAGGCAGGAATCCTGCCTTCCTGAGTAACGCTGCAGCCGCTCAAGCTGTGGCTGCCGATCAGAGCCTCCCTGTGCTCCTGCAGGTGCCAGGAGCAGGGAGGATCCCTGCCCATTCTGGTGCAGGTGCAACCACCAGATCCACAGGTGCAGACCTGGGCCTCTGCTACACCAAGCCGGCAGGAGCCAAGGACAAGCAGGAACTCCACCCCTTCTGAGTTGGCAGGGCGGGAGCTCTGGGTGCAGCTGCAACCACCTTCCCCGGTGCAAGACCCAGGTGTCTCTGCAACCTACACCCTTAGGGGCCAAGGAAGGCCCCCCAACCCCAGTACCCGCAAGCCCACGGGTGTCTTCTCCAGCTGCCTGGCCTCTCACTGCTCCCGGCACAGGCTCCCATATCACAGCAGGGTTGGAGCCAAGCTCGGGTGCTATCACAATTTGGCACAGTCTGCACACACTCGGATCAGTGCTGGCAAGCCAGTGCCCTGCTGCCCCAGCCCCCTCCAGAATTTGGGTACCAATGAGAGTAGCAGGGGAAGCAGAGGGGAGCTCTGAGGACTGCTCGGTGCTGGCCTGCAGGTGCCTCTTGGTGCCAACAGCCAGAGGGCCAGGGACAGCAGAAGGCAGACAGGCTCCTGGGTGGAAGTGGATGGGTTGTCAGTAAGATCCCACCTTCAGGCAAGGGAGGGCCTGAAGGCTGGGGTCAGGCTGCCAGACCAGCAGAATGGAGTGGGGACTTATGGTGCCTTTTCTGGACCACCCATGGCCCTCCATGAACCAATCAACAGGCACTTCCTCCCTCTGAGGTCCAAAAAAGCCCCAGACTCAGTCAGAGCAGGGCAGAGAACATAAGATGGAGGACAGATGGCCCACGGCAGAGAGGAACTACCCTCTCTTCTGAGAGTTTCAGAGACCTGCAGAGACATAGGGACTACCAGCTTCAGAGAGAAGCAACTTTCTCCAGGGCCTCCTTTCTGGTGAGAGCAGCAGATGTCAGGATGATGACCAGTAGCAGAGAGGTGCTACCCTCTCCAGGGCCTCCTCTCTGCTTGAGAGCTGAGCACTCAATGGGAAGATCTGCTTACAGAGAAGATGATCTGCCGACAGAGAGGAGCTACCCACTGAGGGTTTCCTCTGAGCTGTTCTAACACTTAGTAAAGCTCTTCTTTGTCTTGTTTACCCTTCACTTGTTTGCACACCTCATTCTTCTAGATGCAAGACAAGAACTAAGGCAAAGATGCCACCAGCCACAGAGGTTTCTGGCCAGAAAATCAATACCCCAAAGATCCTGTAACAGTGTGGGAAGGAGCAAAGTGTTCTATAGTTTTATATCTCAGTCTTTTAGTGAGCCTGTGTCTCTAAACTGTGAACTTCAAACAGTGCTTCTCAATCCCCCAACATTCCCCTTAGGTGGGACAAGATGTCTAGAATGAACTGAAGTTGAGTATTTCTCTTCCCCTATGTAGAAGGCTAAGGCATGCTGGAGTATGCTATTTCCTTTCTTCCAGGTTGGTTAGGCTCTGATAAAATCCCAATAGTTTAGGCTCTGGTAAAGTAATTTATCTTGAGGCCAGGCCTTTTTGACTAGAAGAGGATGCTCTGACTTACTTCAACTAGTTGCTCCTCCCTCTCCTCACCAGAAGTACAAGATTTTTATTTTTTTTTTTCTGATATTTACTGTGAGAACCTAGTTGAACTCCTGAAACCAGAACTCCCAAAAACTTGGGGCCCTCCTTTGAATGGGTCCCACTGGAGTGTTTAACTCTCATACTTGTTTACTCTGAATGCCCAGCAATTCATCAATTACAGTTCAGGTTTTTCTACCCCATACTGGTTCCCACAAAGGTTTCTGCTCATGGGTTTCTGCTCCAGTAAGTTGTGATTCTACGTATTTTCTTGTCAATCTTTCCAATTTAAGGGGCAGTGAACCTCACTTCTCTGATGGGTCTAAGAAGAATTATTAATTAATCAGTTTGTTCAGGCTTTTATTTGTTAGGATGTAGTGACAACTTCCAAGCTCCTTACATACTGGATTGCAAACTAGAAGTCAAACTATTCTTTAGAAATGAAGGAGAAATAAAGTCATTTTCAGATGACAGGAAACTAGAAGAATATGTCACCAGAAGACTTGCCCTTAAGGAATGCCAAAACAAGTACTCAAAACAGAAAGGAAATAATAACAAAAGACTTCAGGACCTCAGGAAGAAAGAAAGAAAAGTGGATATGACCATAAAATATAATGAATTGTTTAAACAAAAGTAGTAACAATGTAGCATGATGTTAACATATATGTAAGTAAAATGAATGACAACAATAATATAAAGATCAGAAGGGGAGAAATGGAAGTATACTGTTGTAAGCTTCTTATGCTATATGCGAACTGGTATAATATCATTTGAAGGTAGGCTATAATAAGTTAAAGATGTGTTCTGTTAACCCTAAGAACTATGAAAATAACACAATAACAAAGAGTTATAGCAAATAAGACAACAAAAGAGATAAAGTTGTATCATAAAAATAGTCTGAAAAAAGTCAGAGAAAAAAGAGCAAAAACATATGGGATAAATTGAAGAAAAAACAGTAAGATGACAGGAATTAAACCTAACAACATCAATAATTACATTAAATGTAAATGGCCTAAACAACAGCAGTAAAAGCAATTTGTCAAATCAGATTTTTTAAAATGCTAATCCAACTATGTGCTTTTTATCAACAACAAAAAAATGTTATTTAAAAGTAAAGACATAACTATGATAAAGAAAAAGATGGGAAAAAGATACAATGTAAACACTAACAAAGAATCTAGATTGGCTATATTAATATAAAAGTGGATTTCAAGCAAAGAATATTATCGAGCATAAAGAAGAACATTTAAAAATGTTAAAGGGATCAATTTGTCAAGACCATAATAATCCTAAAGGTTTATGCACCTAATAACAGAACTCCAAAGTACATAAAACAGAAATTGATAAAACTATAAGGAGAAATTAACAAATACAGATACATATTAGATATTTTAATACCTCTCTCTCAATAATTGATAGAATGAGTAACAAAAAGATCACCAAGGATATAGATGACTTGAACAACACTACTAATAAAATGTACCTACCTGGCATTTATAGAACATGTCATGCAGAAATAGGAGAATACACATTGTTTACAAGAGCACGTGAAACATTTTTCAAGATATATTCTATATTCTGAGCCATAAACAATGCATAATAAATTTAAAAGGATTCAAGTTAAACAAAGTATGTTTTCTGAACAATCTGGAATTAAAATAGAAATCATTAGCAGAAATCTATCTGGAAAATTCCCAAAGGTTTGGAAACAAAGTAACATATTTGTCAATAATCAGGGGTAAAATAAGAAATCAAAAAAAATTAGAAAATATCTTGAAAAATAATCAAATGAGAACACAATATAGCAACACTAGTGGAATGCCATTTCAGCAATATGTAGAAGGAAATATATAGCACTGGATTTCTACTTTAGAAAAAAGAAAAGATCTGAAGCCAATGACCTCATCTTCCACTTCAAAAATTAGAAAAGAAGAACAAATTGAGCCAAAACAAGCATTAAAAGGAAAATAATAAAGATCAGAATGAAAAATCAATAAAATAGAAGACAGAAAACAATAGAAAAAAATCAATAAAACCAAAAGCTAGTTCTTCGAATAGATCAACAAAATTTAAAAATCTCTAGGTACATTGATCTAAAAAACTACTTAAGACACAAATTAATCAATATTAGGAATTATAGAGGTGAGATCACTCAGATTCTACAGATATTAAAAGGATAATAAGGAAGTATTATGAGCTTTATGCCTATAAATTTTTAAACTTAGATAAAATGGATAAATTCCTAGCGAGGCACAACCTACCAGAGCCCACTCAAAAAGAAATAAAGAACCTGGACAATCCTCTATTTATGGAATAAATTGAATGCTTAGTTTAAAATGTATCCATGAAGAAAATTACAGGTTGACATGGCTTCACTAGTGAACTCTACCAAACATTAAGAGAAGAAAGAATAACAAGCCTTACAAACGTTTTCTGAAAATTAAAGAGACGAGAATAATTCCAAATTATTTTATGAATGTATTATTTCTCTGATTCTAAAGTGAAACAAAGAAAACTACAGATGAATAACTAACTCTCATGAACATAAATGCAACATTTCTAAAGAAAGTTAGCAAATCCAATCCAACAATATGTAAAAAGGATAAAACATGGTGAACAAGAAGGGTTTATCCCAAGAATGCGTTGATTGGTTTTGATATTCAAAACCCAATCAATGTAAATCACTATTAACTACAAATAAAAGCAATATGATCATCTAAATAGATGTAGAAAAAAAGTTTGAAAAAACTCCACACCCATTCCTGATTAACAACAATTAGAAAACTAGGAATAGAAGAGCATTTCTTCAACCAATTGAACAATTGAAGGGTAGCTATGAAAAACCTACAGCTAATATCATATTTCATGATAAAAGATGGAGTTTTCTTACACTAAATTCAAGAACCAGGGAAAAGTGTCTATGCTCACCACTCTATTTAACAGTGCTGGAAATACCAGCCAGCAAAACAGACCAAGAAAAATAAATAAATGGCATAGACTGGAAAGATTCATAGTTGGCACAATTATGTATATACAAAATCCTCAGGAAGTTACACTTTAAATACTAGAATTCAAAAGTAAGTTTAGCAACTGTATTAGTTAGTTTTTATGCCACTGATAAAGACATACCTGAGACTGGACAATTTACAAAAGAAAGAGGTTTATTGGACTTATAGTTCCACATGGTTGGGGAGGCCTCAAAATCATGGCAGAAGGCAAGGAGGAGCAAGTCCCATCTTACATGGATGGCAACAGGCAAAGAGAAAGCTTGTGCAGAGAAACTCCCGTTTTTAAAACCATCAGATCTTGTGACACCCATTCACTGTCAGGAGAACAGCATGGGAAAGACCCACCCCCATGATTCAATCATCTCCCACAAGGTCCCTGCCACACCATGTGGGAATTATGGGAGCTACAAGATGAGATTTGTGTGGGGACACAGAGCCAAACCACATCAGCAACAGGTCAGAACACAGAAAAAATGTAAAATATCACTGTATTTCTATGTACTAGTAGTGAACTGTCAGATGTTAAAATTCAATTTCTTACAATGGCATCAAAAATATGAAATACTGGCCAGGTGTGACAGCTCACGCCTGTAATCCCAATGCTTTGGAAGGCTGAGGTGGATGGATCACTTTGAGGCCAGGAGTTCAAGACCATCCTGGGCAACATGGCAAAACCTCGTCTCTAATAAAAATACAAAAAATTAGCTGGGCACAATGGCCTGCGCCTATAATCTCAGCTACTTGAGAGGCTGAGACACAAGAATCACTTGAACCCAGGAGGCAGAGTTGGCAGTGAGCCGAGATCACACCACCGCACTCCAGCCTGGGGAACAAACTGAGACTCTGTCTCAAAAACAAAAACAAAAACAAAAATAAAACTTATGGGTAAATCTGACAAAATACGTGTAAGACCTATACACTAAAAACTATAAAACATTGCTGATATAAATTAAAGAAGACCAAAATAATCGGAGAGATATACTTTGTTTAAAGGTCAGAAGACTCGGTATTGCTAAAATGAGAACTCTTCCAAATGCAGTGCTAATCAAATTTCTAGCAGGCTCTTTGTAGAAATTGAAAAGCAGATTTGAAATTCATATGGAGGTGCAAAAAAACCCAAAAGAGCCAATATAACTTTGAAAAAGAGAAAAGTTGAAGTTCTTAAACTATCTGCTTTCAAGATTTATTATAAAGCTACAGGTGATCAAAATATTCTAGTACTAGCAGCAAGATAGAAGAAAAGATCAATGAACCAAATAGAAAGTCCAGAAATAGACACACACACTCAAAAATATGGACAACTGATTTTGGACAATAGTGCAAAAGTAATTCAATGAAGAAAGGATAGCCTTTTCAACAAACAGTACTGGAAAAGTTAGATTCCTGTATGCAGAAACAGACAAAAACAATGAAATTGAATGCAAATGTGCATCATATAAAAAGAAGTGATTCAAATGGATTGCAGATCTCAATGTAAAATCTAAAACTGTAAACCTTTAGAAGAAAACATAAAAGAAAATCTTAATGACCTTGGGTTAGGCAGAGTTTTTGTATTTGGTATGACACCAAATACACAATCCATAAAAAATAAATTGATAAATTAGACTTTATCAAAATTTTCATTCTTTGAGAGATAACTATGAAGAAATTGAAAAAGTAAGCCACAGATTGGGAGAAGATGTTTGCCAAGAATACATCTTATAATGCACTTATACCCAGAATATATGAAGAATTCTTAGAACTCAATAATAAGAAAATAGCCCCATTAAAAATAAAATAGAGAAAGGATTTCAACAGACATTTCCCCAAAGAAGATATAGGGATGACAGTAAGCACATGAAAAGATGTCAGCATCATTAGGGAAGTTCAAATTAAAACAACCATGTGATACCACTACATATATTTTAGAATTGCTAAAATTAAGAAGACTGACCATATGGGGTGAGGATATGGAGGAAATGAAATTCTCATACAATGCTATTGGTAATGCAAAATCAAACAACCACTTTGAAAAACAGATTAGAGTTTTGTAAAAAGTTAAACATGCACCTACCACATGTCCCAGCCTCTCAATTCTACCAGAAAAGAAAGCAGATATCCATACAGAGACTTGCACACAAATGTTCATGGTACCTTTATTGGTAAATAGCCCCAAACTGGAAACAACTAAAAAGTTCATCAACAGATGAATGGATAAACAAATTGTTGTATATCCATACAATGGACTATTACTCAATAAAAAAGAGAAAAAAGAAAATAATAATAATAGATAATCATAACATGGATGAATCTCAAAAATAATTATATTGAGTAAAATAAACCAGTCAAAAAAGACTATATACCGTTTATTCCATTTTAATAAAACTATAGAAAATGAAAATCTTTGGTGATGCAAAACAAACTAGTAGTGAGGAAGAGAGGCCTGGGAGGGAAATTACAAAGGTACGTGAAGCAACTTTTGGGAGTGATAGAAATATTTACTATATTGATTGTTATGATGGTTTCATGGACATATACATATGCAAAAACATGTTCTACACTTCAGATATGTGGAATTTTTGTAGGTTACTTACACAGCAATAAGCCTGCTCAAAAAAGTAAGTCAAGCAATGGAGGGTACCAAGATTTTACTTGCATATGACTGTTCTCTATCTAGCCTGCAAACAGGTGCACACAAAAGCTACATCTTTAACTGGAGCTTGCCAGGCAACACCTCTGCAACATTATGCAAATCACTGTGAGAAAGAGACAATAATTATGTTAAAAACCACCAAAATATGTTTGTTTCCACACACTTTTTTTTTAAATTCCCAGATCTGGGCTGTCTACAGTATGTGCCTGCCAGTTAACCTAACTTGGGGCTTTTCACTTTGGTTTAAAGAATCTGAAATTGAGCTCTGCCCAAGTTAAGTGCATGTGGTGATTCATGTGCATGGAAAGTACCTTGGGCTGACCACAAACTAGAGTTCCCTACAACTACATCAATGTCAAAACTAACCGCTGTCTCCTAGGTTGTTTGTTTAAAAAAAAATCCCATGGTCTTCAATTTGATCATTTAAAAATAATCTACAAGGTATACTTCTTTTCTGTTCTTGTTATTTCCTAACTTTTAAGATTTCTATTTTTTCACCCTGTAGATCTCATTCTCACTAGAGAATAATTTCTATATTATGCTCAGGCTCTTCTGAGCTGTGAAGGGGCCCAGATTTAGGGGCTGTTCTTAACACCCTAAATGTGCCAGGACAAGTCATTAAGGTGGTCCTGCCAGGACACAGCCATCAAAAGCAGCAATCTGCTTCTTGCCAGAAAATCTTGTGCCTCTGCAGAGCCTTTTCCGGAATGAACCACACCATGCTGAGGTAGGGTAGAAGGGACAGGACACCAATAGGCCCGGGTGTTCTAGGACAATAAGCCTAGAACTTCTCATCAGCTCCTGTTTCTTTTCATCTCTAGAAATGGAGAAAGAGACCACCTACTGCATTTCTGTCCCTTGCTGAAAAAGACACTCTGTCAGAGAATCTTCTAGCAAACTTCAAAGAGCAAAATCACCCTTCGTTATGGATAAAGTCCAGAGAGCTTCAGCAGCTAACATTCCCTGGACAGGGTACAGCAAGGATTTGAACCTAGGCCAGTCTGGCCAGAACACTCACAAGCTTTCCTTAACTCAGTGGGCTATCTCCCCAAGACTAGGTCACTACTGCTTTATAATCACCTTTGTAGCCACCAGTGGATTTTGCTCATCAGTATTTTCCAGGTAATTGATACTTTAGATGTTCAGCTGCAAGACATATGCAGTTTTCATTGACATCTTTTGGAGAAACTGACAAACCTGGACTTGACTTAATGCATTTGGAACCTCCCAAGATGTTATATAACTCTAGATAGAAGGCTGGGCCTCCACAATGTCAGGAACGTTGCATTCTTATTTCGCCATAGATAAACCCATTTGTCCACAAAGTCAAGGAGTCAGGCAAAGGCTCTTGCCATAGGGGCTTTTTAGGATGGAGTAACACGCTTGGACTTTGCTCTGTGACAGGGTTTTGCATAGGGAGTGGTATGACCAGATCCCTCAAGAAAGAAAGCTTAGAGACCAGGCCAGAGTCCACTGCAGTAGCCCAGTCAAGAGAGGATGGTGACTTGAACTTTAGTAGAGCCAGTTAAAATGAAAGAAATTGACACATTCAGAAATGGTTTTAGAGGTAGAGTCAAACTGGACCTGATAAAGAACTAGAGAAACGGAGTGAGGATAAAGAGAAGAACCGTGACTGAGTTGGAAGATTTCGTCTTGAGAAACTTGAGAACTCAAGACAGAGTAAAATAAAATCATGTGGGAAAAATCTCCCGCTTTGTTTTGGACAACTTTGAAGTGAAATGCCTGTTAAGTCTAAGTGGGGTAGGCCGTGGCGTACATGAGTGTGGGCTCAGGATGGATACAGCCATCAGTTGTGAGCAAATAGAACTTAAAGCCAGGAGAGAAGAAGGGGTCACCAAGAGAGACAGTGTGGCATAGAGAAGAAAAGAGGTGGGAGATACCCCTGGGCAGAAAAGTCCTTAGAGCAGAGGCAACAGGCATGACCAAGAAGACTAAGAAAGGACATTCAGTACAGCAGAAGGAGAGCAAAGAGTGTGTGGTGTTCTAGAAGCAAAGAGAATAAAGGGCTTCAGGAAGGAGCAGTCGAGTGTGTCAAATAAGATAAAGACAGACAAGTCCCCTGGATTGGATAGAAATAAATAACAGCAGGCTGCCATACAAATGGTTCCATCTACACCATCTAAAAGAATATTGTTTATTCTCCGTACATTTAATAAACACCTGCCATATGCCAGGTATCCTTTCAAGCACTGAAATGCAGAGATTCATAAAACATGGTCTCTGCTCTGGAGGAGCTCACAGTGGTGAGAAGGAAACAGGCAATAGCGAGTGTTCTCATTGCATTTTTGACCCCATTGACCTTGCAACAGCCCCATGCATCAGTTATTGCCATTATACCATTTTACCAATAAGGAAACTGTGACAGGGAGGGGTCAAGCACCTTGGGTATTTGACAGCAAAACCAAGGCTTGGTGGTAACATAAAACTTCCAAGTAGTAATTCACAAAGGTGACTGGGAAATGGAAATGACCAGAAATCTTTGCACTATGAGAACAAGTTCATCTGAAATACAGATGGACTTAGGATGACCCTGATACCTTCTTGTCCAGGTGGTATAGCTCCAGACCAAATGTCTGCTGCCACCTACCCAACAACTTGTTGGGTAAAAATGGCTACCCCTATAGTCAAATGATTTTTGACAAAGGTGCCAAACAGTTAGATGGGAAAAAGGAAGTTCTTTTCAATAAATGTTGCTGGAGCAACTAGATATCCATATAGAGAAAAAATCTTGACCACCTACCTCACACCAAACACTAATATTAACTCGAGATGGATCATAAACCTAAGTCTGAAAACTAATAGTAAAGTTCTTCCGGAAGAGAACATGGGAGAATGTCTTCATGATGTTCAGGTAGGCAAAGATATTTTAAGACACAAAGATGCAATAAGTATAAAATTTGTAAAGAAGTGACTGAGGCTTTATCAAAATTAAAATTTATGTTTATTAAAAGACATCAAGAATAAAGGGAAAAGGGCAGCCACAGACTGGGAGAAACTCTTTACTATGCATATACCTAACTGAAGCTCAAATCCAGATTATATGAAGAACTCCTTCATACTGATACCCAGGGTCTTGATTGCATGCCCCTAAATCAATTGATTCTTCCTTTTTGAAATGCATTCCCACAAGGATCTAGGCTTTGCGAAGCCATGCAAGTAGAGGCAGAAGTAGTTTCAGCTTTGGAAAGGGCCACTCTGCTGGGGAGAGTGTCCCTGACCGGCCGAGAGAAGATGTTCTTGCAGTCAGTGCTGATTCCAGGGGGATATAGAATTTGGGGCCTGGGAATTTTTAAAAATGAAAGCCAGTTAATAGTTTTATTTTACTTTTAACATGACAGACAGGAGAACAACCAGCAGGACTCCAGGCTTACCCTGACATTTTTGTCAAGTATTTTAGGGTTCTCCAGAGAGCCAGAATCAAAAGATGTGTGTATATACAGTCATGTGTTGCTTAACAACAGGGATACATTCTGCGAAATGTGTCCTTAGGCAATTTCATCGTTGCGCAAACATCATAGGGTGTATTTGCACACACCTAGATGGCATAGCCTACCACACACCTGGACTATGTGGTATAGCCTGTCACTCTTAGGCTTTGTACAGCATGCTACTATACTGAATACTATAGGCAGTTATAACTCAATGGTAGGTATATATGTCTATGTAGACATGTCTAACATAGAAAAGGTACAGTAACAATACAGTATAAAGAGTAAACATTGCACACTTGTACAGGGCACTTCCAGTCAATGGAGCTTGTAGAACTGGAAGTTGCTCCGGGTGAGTCCGTGAGTGACGGGGACATTACACTGTGCCCTTACGCTACGCTAAATTTTAAAAAAAAAATTTTTTTAAATAAGTTAGCCTTAGCTTACTCTTTTTTACTTCATAAACTTTAAACTTCTTTTTAACACTTTAACTCTTTTGTAATAACACTTAGCTTAAAACAAAAACACACTGTAAAGCTCTACAAAAATCTTGTCTTTCTCTATATCCCTATTCTGTAAGTTTTTTTCTATTTAAAATTTTTTTCTTCTTAATTTTAAAACTTTTTTGTTGAAAACTAAGACACAAACACACATTAGCATAGGCCTACACAGGGTCAGGATCATCAATATCAGTATCTTCCACCTCCACATTTCATCCCACTGGAAGGTCTTCAGGGATAATAACATGCATGGAGCTGTCATCTCCTGTGATAGCAATGCCTTTTTCTGGAACATGGCCTGAAGGACCTGACTGAGGATCTTCTTGAGGAGGTGTCGCTCTTTTCAGAAATATGTCCATAGCAGTTTTCTTGGTTCTTTCTTTTCTTCATCATAGATATGTTTGTAAGCAGATAATGCAACATGAACATTCCTCTCTATTAATAAAAACCTTTCAGCGGTCACTTTCAAACTTCAGAGGTCACTTTCAAACTTTTTAAAGAAAAAAAAACTTTTTAAAGAAAAACAAGCAAAAGCTTCTGCCAAATGCTTCACTGTGAATTTTCTCAGGGGTTTCTTCTTTTCTTCTCCTGCAGTTTCTTTTCTCTTGCTTCTTCGGCTATGGGTTCTGGTTCCAGTTCCAACGACTCATTAGTCAGTTTCTCAGGAACCATTGTTTGCTGTCTCAACCACAGCCTTGTTGGATAATATGTTGTCCTGTGACATTACGATGGCTATGAAATCACTAGGTGATAGGAATTTTGTTATGTAATAATATATATTATATTATATTATATATAATTATATATAATAAATAATGTAATATAGTATATATAATATATAATAAATAATGTAATATATTATATATAATATATAATAATGTATATAATATATAATTATGTAATATATAATATATATCATATATAATATATTTATATCATATTATATATAATGTAATATATTATATAATAAATTACATTATAATGACATATAATATATAATATATCATGATATATTATAATGACATATATATGATTATATATTAAAAGACATAATACATAATATATGATTATATATTAAATGACATATAATATATAATATATGATTATATATTTCATGACATATAATATATAATATGATTATACATTACATGACATAATATATAATATATATTAAAGGACATATATCATTATATATTATAATGACATATATACATCATACATAATGACATATAATATATAATGACATATAATATATAATATATCATATATTATATATTATAATAATACATTATATTACTCTTTTATATTTTTATTTTTTTATTTATTTATTTATTTTTTTTTTTTGAGACGGAGTCTCGCTCTGCCGCCCAGGCTGGAGTGCAATGGCCGGATCTCAGCTCACTGCAAGCTCCGCCTCCCGGGTTCACGCCATTCTCCTGCCTCAGCCTCCCAAGTAGCTGGGACTACAGGCACCCGCCACTACGCCCGGCTAGTTTTTTTGTATTTTTTAGTAGAGACGGGGTTTCACCGTGTTAGCCAGGATGGTCTCGATCTCCTGACCTTGTGATCCACCCGTCTCGGCCTCCCAAAGTGCTGGGATTACAGGCTTGAGCCACCGCGCCCGGCCTATATTACTCTTTTATAATCTCATGAGACCACCATTATATATGTGATCTATTATTGACCAAAACTTTGTTATGCAGTGTGTGATTGTATATATAGGTATATGAAGAAGTTGATATTAAGGAATTGGTTCACATAATTATGGAGGCTGACAAGTCCAAAATCTGCAGGTTGGGCTGGCAACCTGGAGACCCAGGAAGAGTCAATGTTGCAGTTCAAGCCTGAAGGCCATGGGCTGCCGAATCCACTCTTGCTTAGTCTTTTGTTTTATTCAGTCTTTCAACTGATTGGATGAGGTCCATCCTCGTTATGAGGGTGATCTGCTTTACTCAAAGCCCATCCATTTAAATGTAAAAATCTCATCCAAGAACACCTACAGAAACGTCTGGAATAATGTTTGGCCACATGTCTAGACACTGTAGCCCAGCCAAAATGATGCTTAAAATGAACCATCACACCAACTGTGCCATTGACCCGTACCCACCAAGGCGAGACATGATCAGAGACTGAGCAATTTTCACAGTTTGGACACAGCTATGAGCAACACAGCAGTGATTCAGCAAGTTCACAATAGTTTTACCAGGCAGCCAATTGAAGCAGATGACAGCTACTAGGAAAGACACTTCTTATTTTTGTGAGATGTGCTCCTGTGGCTGAAAGATTGTGTGAATGAGGTAGATTGAGAGAAGAGCCAATTGATTTAGACTGCTGCAATCAAGGCAACTGGATAGTCTAGTGATGCCAGCTCAGAAAAAGAACAGTAAAGTATAGTGAAAACAAAATTCTATTTAACCTGGTTCTAGCAGAGCACCAGCAAGTAAGGAAAAAAAAAAAAAAAACACAGCTGCAAAGAAAACTCAAGACGCCCCATAGAGAGGGTACTTTGGGATCTGATGCATGCTTGCTGATGGCACCCATCCGTCCTGTCTCTGCTGGACGCCTAGCAGTGTTCCTCACCTGCACTGTAGGTGTCTAATGCATGCTAAGTAAAAGTGATATTAAGAGCTGCTTGCCAAATTCCATTTCACATTGTATCTCAGAATTTCTTTTAGTTTTTCTAGAAATGTAACTACTATAATGGACCTTAAAAAGGCACAAATGGGGCCAGGTGCTGTGGCTCACACCTGTAATCCCAGCGTTTTGGGAGGCCGAGGTGGGTGGATCACTTGAGGCCAGAAGTTTGAGACCAGCCTAGTGAACACGAAGAAATCCTGTCTAAAACTACAAAAATTAGCCGGAGTTGGTGGTAGGCACCTGTAATCCCAGCTACTCAGGAGGCTGAGGAAGGAGAATCACTTGAACCTGGGAGGCAGAGGCTGAAGTGAGCTGAGATCACACTAATGCACTCCAGCCTGGGCAACAGGGAGAGACTCTATCTCAAAAAAAAAAAAAAAAAAAAAAAAAAAAAAAA
Organism: Theropithecus gelada; assembly: GCF_003255815.1. Taxonomy (NCBI): domain Eukaryota; kingdom Metazoa; phylum Chordata; class Mammalia; order Primates; family Cercopithecidae; genus Theropithecus; species Theropithecus gelada. Next base: position 6,210,005 of record NC_037681.1, read on the forward strand.
AAAAAAAAAAAAAAAGCACAAACGGTATTCTGTATCTGAAAATTGTTTGGATTAACTTTTGATCTTTTGCCTGGTTAAAGAATTAAAATTCTTATCTCAGATCATGCTTAAACTATACCTTATTTCTTCTCATCACAATAGAATAAATTAGTGTCATTTATGATACTTGATTGCCTCAAGGATATTTTAACACAATTTTGTTTCTTGTCTTTTGTACCACTCATTTGAAAACTTATGGTCTTAATGCAAATAATCTGATAGTAATAAAAGTATAACCCCTAGTAATTTCCATATTGCTGCCTCGAGAAAAGTTAAAGACATCCCAATTTATTCTGGCAAGAAAAAAATTTTTAATAAGCAAAAGCCTTGTCTGACCAAGTGCTTCACAAAAGAGGATATCTAAATGGCCAATAAGCAGATGAAAATGTTCTCAAACCATTATTTATCAAGGAAATGTAAATTAAAACCACAACAAGATACCATAACACACCCACTTAAGTGTCTAAAGAGACTGACCATACCAAATGTCGGCAAGTAGACAGAGCAAATGGAGCTCTCACTGCTGGTAGAAATGCAAAATGATATAGTGACATTGGACAAATGTCTGGGATTTTCTAGCAAAATTAAACACTCACCTCTCAGATCACCCAGGAATTCTACCCCTAGGTTTTTATCAAATAGAAGTAAGTGCAAATATCCATCAAAATACTCATAAGCTTTATTTGTAATAGCTAAAAACAGACACAACTCAAATACCTATTAAATGTTTATCCAGACACAATCCAAATACAATACAGTCATGCTCTGCACAATCATGGTCCCATGAAATTATAATGGAATGAAAACTTCCTATCACCCAAGTGCACACTGTTTATAAAGTCTACAGTGGTGTACAATAACATCCTAGGCTTTCACATTCACTCACCACTCACTCACTGACTCACCAGAGCAACTTCCAGTCCTGCAAGCTCCATTCATGGTAAGTGCCCTGTACAAGCGTACCATTTTTATCTTTTATACCATATTTTTACCGTACCTTTTTAAATTTTTAGGTATGTTTAGATACACGAATACTTACCATTGTGTTACAATTGCCAACAGTAGTCAGTACAATAACATGTGACAAACGTTTGCAGCCCAGGAGCAGTAGGCCATACAGCCTGGGTGTGCAGTAGGCTGCAAAATGTAGAATTGTGTAAGTACACTCTATGATGTTCACACAACACAAAATTACCAAATGATGCATTTCTCAGAATGTGTCCACATCATAATGCGACGTGGGACTGTCACTGTCTAGACATACAATGAAAAACTACTCAGCAACGAAAAAGAACAAATTGCTGACACACAAACTTGGATGAATCTCAAAAACATTCTGGGTGAAAGAAACTACTCAAAAAGAATGTTTACTGTGTGATTCCATTTTTATGTTTAAGAACAGGTAAAATTAACCTGTGATGATAGACGTCAGAGTTATGGTTACCCCTGAGGAGGGGAGTTTACGAGATGGGACAGGAGGGGACTCTCTCCTTCTCTAGGGTGACAGAAATGCTCTGGATCCTGGAGTGGGTGATGGTTGCATGGGGTCATATAAAAATAAAACTTGCTTTTTACATACAGATTTTATTCTATGTAATATATATCTCAATTTTTAAACTGCAGAACCAAATAAAGATGGAGAGCAGGGAGCTGTGCTTTTTTCATTTTTCTCCCAGGTGCTGGAAATGAGCACTTCTGGAGGGGCTGAGGCTACAGGAGGTTAGAGAACTCCTGCAGGTCCAAAGACATCTTAGAACCAAGCTCTGGCTGGTCTTCTCTCCAGCAGCTGGGAGGAGGGCCTCTCTGCACTTGACAGAGCAGCCCAGCTCCAGCTTGGCAGCCTACAAGTGAAAACAGCTTCTCTGTAGAAAGTTCTAGAACATCCACCCCCTCTTTCACAGTGTGGCTGGCTTCCTCCATCAGCCTCTACAGGTGTCAGAAGGCATCAATAGCACCCTAACCACAGCCCAAGGGACTCTCCATGCCTAGCCATAATTCAGCAGCACCAGGGTGACCCCTCAGTGGAGAGGCAGGCTTTCTTTGAGACTCTGAACATTGAACCAGGACCACTTGCCCCTGCCGGTCTTTCCAGGCAGACTGGGAGACAGTGGTATTGGGGACCATTCTTTCTTGGGCTACTCTGGGCCGGGCATCTAATAAAATGCTCTCTTTCCCATCCACTGATTCCTTAAGCCCCAGTGTAAGTCAGGTTTCTCACCCCAAGTGGAGGGGTCATCACGCTAGGGGGCTGGGTTCCTGGATTCAGATCCCTCCTTTCTTCCTCTGTCTTCTCCCCTATCTCTTCAGCTGTACTTTCTCCTGTGCTCACTGTATTCTCTAGATTCCTTTCTTGCCTCATCCTTACACTCTTGAGTTCAGAGTAACTTCTGAACTTCTCTCTCCCAGGGTTCACACCAGTTGCCCAAAAAGGACTGTAATTGGGCCACTCCAGGACCAATCACTGTGGCAGGGGGCATAGACTCTCTGATTGGCCAGCCAGGTGATGGGATCACCCTTGGCTGACAGTCCCACTGCCTGCAGCCAGGGAAGAGCAGAGTCAAAAAGAAAGCAAAGCCACGCATGCAGAGAGGTTACCAGTGTCCATCCAGATGCCCACTTCACAGACAGGCAGCCAAGGGCCGGGACCCAGCTCTCGTAGCCCGAAGTGGTAGAACTGAGCTTTGAGACCAGCTGCCTGTCAGGGGTCAGGGTGCAGGAAGCGGAAACCCCCAGAAGCCTGTCTGTGTCTACAGGTGTCAGAAGGCATCTCAGTCTGCCTCCCACTTTCACATACGGGGACGAGCCCCGTGCTCTACAGCTTGTGGCACTCTCTCTCCACCGGGCCAGAAGCCACGGAGCAGACAGAGTCCCAGTTCTGACTCCTCCCGCTTTCCACAACCCACACTGCTATCACTGGCAATCACAGTAGGAGGGTTTGTCTCTGTGCAAACAATGATACTGATCTGGCTCTTGCTAAAGTCAGGGGCAGACGTTCCCTTCTGGAGCGGTCTGCACAGGAAGGATTTCCCTGCTGTGAGGGAAACACGGGGCTGGGAGAGGAGCCCGGACACATCACACACAGGCCTCTGCTTGTCTTCACTCTCTGGAAAATAGAAGTTAGGGGCCAGGGAGGGGAGTGGGGAAAACAAGAGGTGTTCTCCCTGGGCTTGGGAAATTGGGCCTGGGAGGGGACCCCTTGAGACAGCACCCGGCTGCCCTGGGACTTATGGCAAAAAGCAGGTAGCTGCCTTTTCTTTTATACCCTGCCCTCGGGCCTCAGCTGCCAGTGCCTGTCTAGCGGTGTGACAGGGTCTTTTCCTCCCATTCTAAGTCCTGCAGAAGCGCCCAAGCTTCTGAGGACATCCCCAACACAATCCCTATTCCTGGTGGGTGACACGCAGGAGAGGGTCCGTGCTACAGGGACTGTGGAAGGAAGCAGTTTGGAGAAAGACTCATGAAAGCGATGACTCCTGAGCTGGGATGTGAAAGATAAATAGGAGTTTTCCACGTGGTGGGGCTTGGGGGCAGAGCATCCCAGACAGCTGGATTAGTAATGTCATCAGGTGTGGTCCTGGGAATTGCTGGCTCTTTGCTATGTGGGAGATAAAGGTGAGTCCTCCAGTGGAGAGAAGAAAGGAGAGGAGGCAGGTGGCTGACCCGGCAGGGCCCCCTGGGCCCTGCTACTCCCCATGTCTGAGTCCGTCTCCGTGACTCTGCCATTTCCCACCATCGAGATCATTGTTAGCCTAACACTGTTCTTCAGACCAACGGAGAAGGAAATCCATTTAATTCCACTACAAAAATGAAAAACCATGTTACTTGTCCAAAAAGAAGATGGCCACAAAAACCAAAATGTCACTATTAAAATAAACAGCATCCACTCGTATGCCACCTAAAGACTCCTGATGTGCCACTTACCGTATTTTGAGAAACTGCCATGGGCGACAAGGAGCCAAGAAAGGATTTTCAGCAAGGGAATCATGTGATCAGATTTGTGCTTTAAAAAGACCAGTCTGATGAGAAGGGATCAAGGGGCTGGAAGAGGGCCAGGCCGGAGGAGAGAGCAGTTCATCAGTTGTCTATTTTTACGAACCCTGTACAGAGTTGCTCTTTTTTATTTAGTTGTCCTTGAAACTAAATTCCACATAAAACTAAATCGGGCATTCCCTTCTAGAAGCAGCTCAGTATCACCAGCAACTTGGGAATGGTGGAAATGGCCATTTGGTGCAAAGGACCATTTGGTTATGTGTGGCCGGCTTGAGTCCCAACTGGCCCTCACGTTCCTCACTTTGAGGGGTGAATTTAGAATCTGGGCTTCTGATATCTCTGGGTGTAGAAGCAAGCAAAATCCTCCCTCCTCTCTTTTCAGGGCTGAACTCATCCAGAGGGAAGTGGAGATGGTGTTGGCTGTGGTTATCTTTCCTCCACTCGAGGGACTGAAGCTAGGCTGTCCCATGGCACCGGGCTCATAGCTGGCCGTGGGCATGTCAAGTTCTTGTATTGTCTCCAGCAGTAGCCGAGGAGCGACGGCCCTGTGTGCAGGCCCGAAAGCCAGGGTAACTCCCAGATTTCTTTTCTGAGGTGGCTAATTTTATGTGTCAGCTTGGCTAGGCCGTGGTACCCAGCTGTTGGGTCAAACACCAGTCTCCGTGTTTCTGTGAGGCATTTTTTAGATGTCATTAACGTTGAAATCAACAGACTTTGAGTAAAGCAGAGCAGATTACCCGTCATAACATGGGTGGGCCTCATTCCATCAGTTGAAGGCCTGAAGAGAAAAGACTGAGGTCCCCCGAGGAAGTCAGAATTCTCCAGACTACAGCATAGAAATACTGCTCAAGTGTTTTAGATTTAGGATCCAAGACTACAGCATTAACTCCTGCCAGAAGTCCTAGCCTGTCAGCCTGCTCTGCAGATTTCAGGTTCTCTCTCTCTGTCTCTTTCTCTCTCCATCCTATTAGTCCTATTTCTCTGGAGAATCCTGATTCATACAATTGCTGTAACCTGGGGCAAGCCACAGCACTGAGTGTTTTATTGTCGGAGTTGTTTTTAATCTATTGCCACCATCCCCAAATGTAGTGGTTAAAAACAACAGTTGACTGGGCGCGGTGGCTCACGCCTGTAATCCCAGCACTTTGGGAGGCCAAGGCAGGCGGATCAGGAGGTCAGGAGATCTAGACCATCCTGGCTAACACAGTGAAACCCCATCTCTACTAAAAATACAAAAACAAACAAAAAAAAAATAGCTGGGCGTGGTGGTGGGTGCCTGTAGTCCCAGCTACTCAGGAAGCTGAAGTGGGAGAATGGTGTGAACCCGGGAGGTGGAGCTTGCAGTGAGCCAAGATTGCGCCACAGCACTCCAGCCTGGGCGACAGAGCCAGACTCCATCTCAAAGAAACAAAAAACAAAAAACAGTCATTTTATTACTTCTGTGGGTTGACTGCTTGGCAGGTTTCCATTTCCACGTGACACTGGTGACATTAGCAGGGGCCACAGTCATTTGGGGTTCAACAGGGCTGGAGCCTCCAAGCAGTCTCCCCTGATGTGGCTGGCATTCGGTGCTACCTCCTGGCTGGAACCCTGACTCGTGCTGGGGCTGTCACCACGGTGCCTAGGTTCTCTTCCACATGCCTCTGTATGTGACCCAGACTTCTTGTAGCATGGAGACTGGGGCCCAAGGGAAGGAAGGAAGCAGAAGCCGCCAGTTAACACTTAAGGCCTTGGCTCAGAAGTCCCAGAGTATAATTCTATAGGATTTTCTTGGGCAGAGCAGTCCCAGGGCCAGCTCAGACTCAGGCGAGAGGCAGGGGTGGGCATGGGGTAGATGCCACCTCTCAGTGAGTGGTGGCAAGTGTGTAGAGGAGAGAATGAAGGGACGGCGACCATCTTTAGAAATTCTCAACCACACCAAATAGATTTCCCTTTTTGCCTTGAGAAATCCGGTGATACATAAACATCATTACGTTATTTATGTCAATTTGGGAATAAATGTGTTAATTTGCAATGTAGTCTCTGTCCACTTCCCAAGAGGATACGTAGTAGCTTTTAATGAATGTATTACAGAAATAGTATTGTTTCCATCAAAATAAAAAATGATTAAAGGCCATGCAGAGGCAGGAGAAAAACATAACATATCTTTAAGCTTGATGAAAGTAGTTTCTGCCATTGTGTTTCCAGCTCACCAAGCTCCTGTATCTATTGGAAAATGGAAGTCCAGCCTTACCAGCTTGTGAGCCTTGTCTGAAGGGAGCCAGGGCTTGCCAATGGAACCACCTCCATGAGCTACAATTCCTGTTATCATTAACACCATTATGTCTATTTTTTGAGAGAGATGAACTTTTCATGGTGTTACATTTTGGAAAAAAAAAAAAAAGACTGGGTGAACAGTCAGGTAGGAAAGCAGCGGAACAAACAGTCCCTTAAATTCTGATTATGTAGGACATTCTTCTTTGCCCTGGGCCTGGGAAAATGCAGCATGTTCCAGAGCAAAAGTCCTAATGAGGGAACTAAACCAGTGGGACCTAAACCAATGTCCTGGCTCACTGAGGACCCCTTAGAACCAAATCTCTGGGTGTGGACAGTCTCCCATACTTTTCAAAAATTCCCCCGATGACTAGTGAACAACCGGGGGTAAGAACCAGTGGCTCAGAGGAATAAGCACCCAGTTGTATGTATGAGCTCGCTAAGCTGGCTCAGGTCTATGTTGAATTCTCTGCTAGGCAGATCCTCATACAAAATGGCAGAGATGGTTCTTACTGAACAACAGGTGACAACTCCAGACTCTGCCGGAAGTTTCAGGCTCTGGGTTCCAGGACAATGCATGGCACTCAGTCCAGCATTGCAGGTGGAAGAGCGACAGTGAAAAGACCGAAGTCAATTAAAATGTGTTAACCAAAACAGGAAACACGAGTGAGGTGATTGAGAGTGTGTTTAACTTAGATGTGTGATTTTATCAATCCTTTCATTGTTCAAAAACCCTTATTTTTTAAAGATATTTTCAAAACAAGTCCAAACCTTACTTTTCATTCCAAATTCGCGTTCCGTCTATACTTGCATTTGGGGAAAGATTGAAACAAAACACAAATACTTTGTAGCAATGTTGGAGTGTCATGTTCTTTGCAGAGGGACAGGAAAAAAAAGGGATTTTTTTTCTTATCAAGAGATGCTGTTTCCTCAAGAAGAAAGGGCATCAGTCCAAGGCACTTGTTTGCTCAAAAAGATTATTAAAGAACAAGCATATTTTGTCTGTGGTGACAACAGGATCTCCCCCTACTAGTAAACTCACAGCATCAGTACGCACGCAGTGTGATGCATTTTCAAAGGTCCTCACCTTTCCAGATCCAACAGGGCTCTTGTGCACATACTCAATGTTTCTATGGCAAATCCCCTGTGTATGAAAATTAGACCCTTCCAAAAAACAAATTTACTAGTCAATAACCATCATCACTTTTTTTTTTTGGTCACATGAAATTTGGGAACAAAATTAAAGGGCTCTTCATGGAAATCAACCTCTCTTTTTGGAGAAAGCTGTCAGGTACACTTAATAAGTCTCTGTGAAGTGACCTGGTTGAATATGCTGGTTTTCCATTACATAAATGCCATACACTCATGAAAACATTGCTGAAACATATTCAAGAACATGGAAAGATGATCACTGTAGAATTCTGAGTGGAAAAGAAGTGTATTATGAAAAGTAGGCAGTGCAATGATCCCATTTTGCTTATCTAGCTAGCTAGCCATCTGCCTTAGTCCATTTGAGCTGCTATAACAAAATACCTCAGACTGGGGAATTTATAAACCATAGAAATGTATTGCTCGCAGTTCTGGAACTTGAGAAGTCCAAGATCAGGGTGTGGGCAGATCCAGCGTCTGGTGAAGGCTCCCTCTGCTTCATAGATGGCACCTCTTGCTACACCCTCACATGGTGGAAGGTGTGAACAGCTAGCTCCCTCACACATCTTTTGGAAAGCGATGAATCCCGTTCGTGAGGGCTCTGCCCTCATGGCTTCCTCACCTATTGGCAATTAAATTTCAAGGTATGAATCTTGGGGGTACCCATTCAAACCATAGCACTAGCTACCTATTTTTTGACCTACATACATACATGCATATGCAATACCTTTAAAGAGATAGAGCAAAATGTCCAGAGTGGCGATCTCTGTTTTATTTCCTTTTTTTGTTTGTTTGCTTGTATTTATTTTCTAGGTTTCGAATAACAGGTGTGTGAATTCTTAGGCTAAAAATTTTAAAAAGACGACAAGAGATATTGAAGGAGCTAAGATCCAGGGGAATAAACCAGCTAGTACATCTGCCCTACTGCGATTTGAAATTGCAGCCTCTCCGGCAGTCCACGCCACAGGAAGGGCCACTTGCTCCCACACCCACCCCAAGCGCAGATGTGAGAGCGTTCGGCAGGACCCATCCTGCTGGCTCTAATGATTAACCACAGTTCCGGAGAATATTCTTGATGTTTTTGAGACTCAATTTCTGGGGAGGAAGCACAGCTATAGAATTGGCAGGTTCAGAACTGGACACTGGTGTGCGTGGTCCACTCAAGCTAGCAGATCAAGGATCCTCCAACTTACATCCAGGCAGGACAGAACTGGCCACCCTGGCAAGGTAGCCCTTAGTGGCCCTGAAAACAGACATCTTTCACCATTTAGCTTTTATTTGGAGGGGAGTTTGTTTCTGGGAAGGCATCGATGTGGCTTTCTGGAGATTGACAGGGTTGTACGGTGCTCCTCACACCCTGGCACCTCGGTCAGTGCCCAACCCAGACTTCCCCAAGCTCTGCCTGACTTTCCTGTACACAGACAGGGTGGGCAGTGCCCAATAATCAGGGACTGGGGGCCCAGGGTTCTGGGCCCCATGAGGGATGTCAGGCAATGCAAGCCTGTACTTCATCACCTGCGAAAAGGATCTCCTGAAGCCTGGGTAGCAGTCAGCTGTATGAATTAAATGTGTGCATGGAAATTGCCTGAGTGCCCTGTCCCTACTATTGTCAAGCCACGTGGTTGCTAGAGTACAGAAAAAATATATATATTAGGTAATTTCCTCAGGAGTGGGGATTTTTATGTTTTGCTCACTGCGTCCTAGTGCCTAGAATGCTACCTGACACAGAATAAGCATCCAGTAAACACATCCATCATTGAGCGCATGAATGAATGAAGGAATGAAAATTGCTAGAAATCAAAGAAGCCCACGTAACACCACCATATTATCATTTTGTATTTTAAGCCACCAAAAAATCCCAGCTTGTTGGTTTTTTGCAGTAAGCGGTGTTTTGTACTTACAAAATACAAAAAGTCCTGGTGAAGAATACCTAGATATCTGCCACGTATCTACTATTGATGGCAACATATATCAATGTAGCTCTTTTGGAAAGCAGTTTAGTAATGGAGTCATTTAAAGGTTCCTACTCAGTAATTCTAGTTCTGTAACTTTATGTTAAACAAACAGTCCAGAAAAAGGAAAACGTCACATGCAGAAAATGTTCACTGAAAAATAATAATGAATAAATGAATGCAGTCCTAGTGGATGGGCGAATAACTTCTGTTTATTGAGGCCTGTGTAACAGGGTGGCAAAGTAGGGAGTAAAAAAGGCAGTAAGTGTCAGTATATAAGGAGTCCAACCGTAAAATATATTTTTGGGAAAAGCCTGGAAGGATAGAGAGTTTATGTATTTTTTTCCTCTAATTTTTGTCATCGCATTCTTTTTAACCCAAAAGAACTCAACCAAATCAGACTGGCATACATTAGGCCATGCCTACTTAAGAAGCTAGGTTTTCAAATCACAGCAGGGTAGATGTGCTAGCTGGCTTATTGCCCTAGGAATCTTGGCTCCTTCAATATTTCGTCTTTTTTTTTTTTTTGCCTTACATAAATAAGAATTCACACACATCTTATCCTGTAGGCATAGGTATGGCAGTTGTACAAGGCACTCAGGCATGTACATGGTTCCCAAGGGAGGGATCTGCCATCACCACCCACCCTCCCAGCGCTAGGAGGACCCTCAGCCTCCAGGTTTCATGCCACTGGACAGGGAAGTTTTAAGGCAGACTTGGCCATGGGGCCACCATCCTTGAGTATCAATTACAGCTGTAGGGTCACCATCATTTAGCACCATCTGGCCACAGATTGGATAATATCGCCAGAAATAATTCTTTGGACTTTGGCACAGCAGGTATTGATTGAACAATCTCTGACTTTGGCCCAATAAGCATTTTGACTGGCTTTGGATGGTGAAACCAGGAATGTATCAGGACACACTTCCTTCCAATGGCAGTAGGGCAGTATCCAGTTTACCTACAAGGGGTATCAGCTTATCCAAATGTAAGGACAGCCCCCTGCAGAGAGCCTCTGATTCTTGCTGATTCAGCACAAAAGTGTGGTTCTTAATCTTGCTGAAATCACCTGGGAAGCTTTAAAAATCATTGATCCCTGACTCCCCCTCCCAGGCACTCTGTGTTAAATGGTTTGCTGAACAGTCCAGGGCATTGGAAATGTTTAAAGCTCCCCAAATGGTTTATATGAGCAGCTAAGGATGATCTACCATCTTATGGTATCAGTGGCAGAGATCTGTATTGAGCACACTCAGATTGAGCCCATAGATGGTCAAAATCTCTGTGCAGAGCCACAAGGGTAAGGGGCCCCAAGGTTAGGGCTTATAGAGACTGAGAGGCTGGGTGCAGTGGGGTTCTCCGTCACTCATTGGCACTGCAACCTTGGCCCAGTGGCATACTCCTTCTGAGCCTCTACTTCCCCATCTGAAAAGTGGGGATGGTGACCACCTTACCAACTTCACAGGGCTGTTCAGAATATAATGAGACAGTGCAAAAGGAGGTGGGCACCTCAGGAGGTGAGAGCACAGCTGTTCTCATGGATTGTCTGGGCATCCTGAAAGAATAGCAGCACTTTGAATTCACAGAGCCGTGTCTACACCCCCACTACTCTTCATAGACCTGATGGAGAGCTACACACCTGGCTTATCTAGTAAGCAACTTAGATACCCAGTGAATTAGTGGGTCTTCAATTTGCAGAAAATAGGAAATGGAGGAAATGGAAATAGGGCAGATGTTGATGCCAAACTCTCCCAAGATCTCCACTGAAGGACTGTCTTAGTCAGTTTGGGATGCTATAACAAAACTATCATAGACTGAGTGACTTAAGCAACCAACATTTATTTCTCACAGTTCTGGAAGCTGAGGAGTCTGAGATCAAGGTGCTAGCAGCCTTGGGGGTCCTCTTCCTGGTTCGTGGTCAGCTGTCTTCTCACTGTGTCCTCACATGGCAGAAGAGGCAAGAGTGAGCTCTGGGCCTCTTTGATCAGGGCATTAATCCCATTCATGAGGGCTCCAGCCTTATGACCTCATCACCTCCCAAAGGCCCCACCTCCAATACCATCACCTGGGGGTTAGGATTTCAACACAGGAATTTATGGGGACACACAAATATTTAGACAGTGACAGAGCTAATTCAGGTATATTTAGCAAGAGTGTAGGCCCCTCCTCAGAAGAGAATTTGACCCGTTTAGCAGTAAAATTATCTCCTTTAGAGGGCAAAGAAGCAGAAATCAGTAAGATCTCTGAGACCCACACAAGAAGAAAGCTCCAGACTCAAGACAATGCAGGGAAACTACCAGGGACCAGAATCTGGGGCCTGTATCTTAAAGAGGAGATAAATTCACAAATACTCAGCATCCTCAAGTGAGCTTCTCACTCCCTGATGGCCCTGACAGTCACAGAGAGATTCCAGGGAAAAGGAATCTTCATTCGGTCACTTAAGCTGAAGAGCAAAGCAGTGAACACATCACAATTTTTTTTTTTTTTTTTTTTTTTTGAGACGGAGTCTCGCTCTGTCGCCCAGGCTGGAGTGCAGTGGCCGGATCTCAGCTCACTGCAAGCTCCGCCTCCCCGGTTTACGTCATTCTCCTGCCTCAGCCTCCTGAGTAGCTGGGACCACAGGCGCCCGCCACCTCGCCCGGCTAGTTTTTTGTATTTTTTAGTAGAGACAGGGTTTCACCGTGTTAGCCAGGATAGTCTCGATCTCCTGACCTCGTGATCCGCCCGTCTCGGCCTCCCAAAGTGCTGGGATTACAGGCTTGAGCCACCGCGCCCGGTCACACATCACATTTTAGGAAATGTGTGACAGTTGCTGGCCACACACATACTGATTTCTTCCCCTACCCCTGCTGTGGGACTGAGGTTTCATAGCTGACTAAAATGAACTGGAGAATCACATCCCTGTCTCTGGTTTGGCCTGGAAGGGACTGGCCCTTGGCATTGTGTGGATGACAACCACTAGAGGAGGCTTCTTGCTTCCTGGTTCAGCTATGGAAGTGGCTGTAGATCAAGCCCACGCCGAGGGCATGCGGTGGGCAGCCCACCCCTCTGCCTACCCTCCCTTCTGCCTGTCTACTGCAAGCAATCTCAAGGTTGTCCTTGGGTTCTGTCTTGTGTTAAACACACACTCACACACACACACACCCCCCTCTCTCTTTTTAAAGATGTGTGTGGTAACCATAGAAACTGTCTTTTGCACACATTTGTGTTTTGGAAAAATATCCCTCCTGTGTGTGTGTCTGGCTTATGTTGTCTCCACTGAATTGTGGGCTCCTGGAGGGAAGGGATCTGTGTCTTGGAGGGGAGTCTGAGAGAGGCTCCTGCCCTCCCTCTGCAAGCGGGGCCAAAGCTCTGGCTTCGTTAGAGCCAAGGCTCGAGGAACCTACAAGAGGTAGCCAAAACTAGACACCCCACCCATCTACCCAGCTTTGTAAGGTGTGAGCTGAGATTCTGGTGCAGCAACTCTAATCCTTGTCACAGCATCCTGATTTCACCACCACCATTATCTCCATTTTAAAGATGGGGAAACTGAGGCACAGGGTGTCTAAGCAACAAGCCAAGGTGCCACAGTTACTAAAAGTGCAGGACCCAGGATATAAACCCCGGCCATCGGCACCTGAGCCCACAGTTGTAATCACTCTACCAGGCTGCTGTGCTCCTAGATGGGGTGGGGTTTCTGAGGGTCCCTAGCCTGGCTGGCCCAGCATTCCCTGGGAGATTTGACATGCAGATGTCCACACACGCCCTTGCCGAATCAGGATCTGAGGAGACTTGATTCCTAGGAATCTCTAGCTGATTCAATGTGGCAGGCCACACAAAGGTAACTAGCATCCTTAGGACTAAAACTGGATTATAGTTTCTGCATGGACCTGCCTGGACACAGACATGTTCCTGAAAAGACCTGGGTATACAGCAATTGTGGCCTGTGAGTCAAAGCCCAAAGCTACTAGGGGAGCCAGTTCTGGAAAGATCTCTCCAACAGCTGTTTACAGAGCCCCAGGGCTCCCCGAGAGGCATCTTTGCCTCAAAGCACTTAGCTCTTCCATCCAACACACTTGAATCAAGCCTTTTCTTTTCTTTTTCTTTTTGTTTTTGAGACGGAGTCTTACTTTGTCACCCAGGCTGGAGCGCAATGATGCAATCTCAGCTCACTGCAACCTCCGCTTCCTGGGTTCAAGCGATTTTCCTGCCCCAGCTTTCTGGGATTACAGGCATGCGCCGCCATGCCCGGCTAATTTTTGTATTTTTAGTAGAGAAGGAGTTTCACCATATTGGCCAGATTGGTCTCAAACTCCTAAACTCAGGTAATCCGCCCACCTCGGCCTCCCAAAGTGCTGGGATTACAGGCATGAGCCACCACACCCAGCTTGTATTGAGCCTTTTCTATGGGCTAGGCAAACTGGCATGGTGTGTGCTCAACATGCAGAAGACAGGCAGCTCTCTGGTTGTGCATGGAGCTCCCAGCACAATGCCCAGCCCGTGGGATGGAGCAGAGCAGCCAGGCTGCTGACTGCCTGGAGAGAACACCTACGACAAGCCTGGCGGGAAGTCTGGCAGACCCGCAAACCCTGTTTGCCTCATGCATAAAATGCATGGGATGATAATAATAAAGGCTGCCTGGTCTGCTTTACCAAGTGGGAGGGAAATTGGCCAGTTTGGCCATCAACACTAGACACTCTCCATATGCTGAGTGATTTGCCACCACTCATTTCACTTACCTGGTGGTCCTGAGGGGAAGAGATTTTCATCTCCATTTGATGAAGAAGGATGCTAAGGAGTAAATGCAGACCTGAGATTCATACCCAACTCTGCAGATTGTAAGCAATTTTCACTGTGATGATCAAAGTGGAAGAGTGGAATGAGGACAAACAGTGACAATATTGGAGGCCTGCACTGTGGGACCCACGGCAGGAGGGCACAGGCCTCTGGGATCTGGGTTGAACGCCCTGGGGCCTGGGCTGGAGGGGGAGAAGTTAGTGAGATGGAAGTCAGAACAGGTTTGCAAAGGGTAGGGCTGGCCTGGGGAGCCCATGGCCCATGTACACTGGTGCAATGGTGATAATGAGGATGATCATTTTTAAAAAGAATACCACCTCCGTACTTAAAAGCACGGGGAAAACGTATCAGCCAAGATGACTGCAGTAAGATCTCCTATCCCAACACTCCTCCCAAACAGAGGTTGGGTTTAGTGTCCATCCTTGAATCTGGGTGGACCTGCAAGTATGGCAGAAGTGACCTTCTGTGACTTCTGAGGCCAGGTTATGAAAGGCAATGCAGCTTCTTCCTGGTCTTATTGGGACACTCCCATTTGGAAGCCATCCACCATGCTGTGAGGAAGCTCAGGCCACACGGAGAGACCATAAGGAGGTGTGCCAGCCAACAGCCCCAGCTGAGATCTCACCACCAGACAACATCGACCACTATCCACCACCATCCCTGTCAGTACAGAAGCCTTCAGGTGACTCCAGCCTAGCCTGACCACAACTACAAAAAGGACCGTGAGTGGCCCTTCCAAACTCAGTCAGCCCCCAGAACTATGAGAGCTAATAAAAAAGGATTGGTGTTAAGGTTTAAGCTACTAAGTTGTAGTGGCTCATTATACATCAATAGATCACTAGAAGAGAAAAATCCATTTTAATTGGGGCTTAGGCGAAAATGAAGTGCCTGGGCCAGGTAACAATTAATTTTCTCACTTTCAGTACCATAACAATTTCTAGAAGCTCAGTAACTATTTCTTTTCTTTTTTTTTTTTTTTTTTTTTTGAGACGGAGTCTCGCTGTGTCTCCCAGGCTGGAGTACAGTGGTGTGATCTCGGCTCACTGCAAGCTCCGCCTCCCAGGTTCACTCCATTCTCCCGCCTCAGCCTCCCAAGTAGCTGGGACTACAGGCGCCCGCCACCACACCCTGCTAGTTTTTTGTATTTTTAGTAGAGACAGGGTTTCACCATGTTAGCCAGGATAGTCTCGATCTCCTGACCTCGTGATCCACCTGCCTCGGCCTCCCAAAGTGCTGGAATTACAGGCTTGAGCCACCGTGCCCGGCCAGCTCAGTAACTATTTCTAACATTGTATATTTATTTTTGTTGGGTTTGGAAGAAAAGTAAATACAATTTTTTTTTTTTTTTTTTTTTGCAAGGAGAGAGGAGGTAGGTTTGGTCTTGTCTTAAGTTCAATGCAGACATACCTCACAGATAACATCTTGGTTCTTTTTGACAAAGATGGAATAGCCCAGACATTGAAGAGGTATGTGCAAGGGTGAGTGAGTGTGTGTATGTTTTTACTTTTAGTGATCAGAGTTTTCAAGGAAGGAGGAAGAAATAATACAATTTCAATCCCCCACCCTCCTACCCCTACACTCTGTAGAATCTGCAGTTCCCATGGAGGCCCCAGGTTTTTGTGTGCAATTTGATGGTGTCCAGAGGCTGCTCTGGCTGCACACTCTGCCTCCCAGGCTGGGGGACTTGCTAGGGGCTTGGGCTCTGACTCTACAGCCCCAGAGCAGCCCTGAAGCCCCCTCCCTTCCTTTGAGCAAAAGGTAAATCCTTGGCTCTGTCGTCAAAGCCCATGTGGGCCGGTTCAGGCTGCACCCACAGGGCCTACTGTCTCCCTTTCTTAGTCTCTCCTTGTCGTGAGCTTTCCTTTTTCTTCCTCCCTTCCTTTGTAGCCCTGTCTCTTCCTGTCTCATTTGGGAAGAAATTCTCAGATGATATAAATGCATCCTCAGAGGGAGCAGCTGTTGGTTTCTCGACCCAGGGCCCTTTTGCCTGCAGGCTTTTTAATTAGGTTCTTAGCTGTCCTTTGCATTTGTCCTGCATGGCTAAGACAGAGGAGAGGCCAGGCATATTCGAAAGATTGGGCAATGGGCGACCACTGCGTCCAATGTAAGTGAGAATGACCGCCAATACGGGAGGAAGGAGGGTTTCAGTCTTGGTGGTTGGGGAAGGGTCCTAAGAAGCTTGTCCATTCTCATGAGGTTGAATCAGCCCCTAAGGAGGAAAAGGAGGAAAAGGTCAAAAGCAGGGCCTTCAAGATGGGCTCCCCTCCCCTCAGTGGGCCAGTCCCCATGAGGATGAACATGGAGTCTCTACTGGGACATGGAGGGAGACCAGGCACCCTCACCAGTCAGGCACCTGACTGGGATATGTCACCATCACCAAGTGCTGGCCCTGCCTAGACTGTCTCAGATGGGAGCAGGAGGGAGCTGTGCTCCGTTCTCTTGACAAGTCTTCAGCAGGATGGTCCTTAAGACCTAAAAGCCTGCATACTCTCCCCCACTCTGATCTGGACACCCAGGAAGGCCTGTGTTCCACGGAATTACACAGTGGTCTGGGGAGCCAACCAACTCTTATTGAGACTTTTCCTTGAATCTAGTCATGGTCTTAATGCTATAGTCAAGAGAAGACCAGTCCTGGGCCCCGGCGTCTTCCTGGTGATCACTGATTGACTTGTTGAATTAGCATGTTCCCACCCAAGCAGTGGCCAGGGAGAGCCCGAGATGCAGAGAGGGTGTGAGAGGGCATGAGAGAGGGTACTTGTGGGAGAAAGTTAGTGTTTATGATTCTCTCAACTCACACAGTCTCACTGATGATTCACATTTTACAGAGGGGAAAACTGAAGCTCGGGGAGCGACTTGCTCAGTCACATGGCTGAGAAGGGACAGGATCAAACCTGTGTCTGCCCCCCCAACCCATGCTCATCCCTCTACACCACACATACTTGACACATTGCAGGAGATTCGTAAACACGATTGATAAATATGAATGGATGAATGAACGAATGGAAGAACAAAGCAACCAACCACATGAACTTGAGCTGGACCCTAAGGGATGAGCAGGCTTTAAGCAGGTGGAAAGGTCAAGGCAGCACATTCCAGGCTGGGCAGATGAGATGACTCAGAGGGAACCATGCTAGGTTGGAGGGAAAAGGGCTGGCCAGAGCCTTGGGCCAGGAAAACGCCTCAGGGCAGGGGGGAGCTGTGCTCCACGGAGTTTGCACAACACGGCCCTGGGAAGCGTCTTCCTTCAACACGTCTGCAGTCTGCGTGGGTGGCCTCCCAGGCTGGCGCTGCATAGTGTTCCCTGGAAATGGAACTGAACAGGTAAAGGAGAGCTCACGCTCACCTGGTACCTCCTCCCAACAAGTAAAGCTACTTTATTCCCTATGGCTGGGCAGCCAGGGGAGGCTTGCCTTTCTGGAAGAGGCTAAGAATGGAGTAACTAGTCAGCAAGGAGTTTGGAGTCATCATCATCATCATCATGGCCATCTTTATCAGTGTCATCCCCTCTTACATCATCACTGTCAACATTCCACACTAAAGCTTAGTGGCTGGGCACAGGGCCTGGACATCTTGCTGGGCTTCTAACCTAGCTCCATCACTCACTGACTATATGAGCTTGGGCACGTTTTAAACTTGCCTGAGCCTCACTTACTTCCTCTCTAAAATGGGATAATTAAAAAAGATAATACATAAAAAGTTCTCAGTATCTTGTCTGGCACACGGCATCAGTGTAATATAGCCATTGTTCTTACTGCTGTTGTTTTCCTCATTAATGAGCCTTTCTTTTTTTTTTTTTTTTTTTTTTTTTTTTTTTTTTTTTTTTTTTTGAGACGGAGTCTCGCTCTGTCACCCAGGCTGGAGTGCAGTGGCCGGATCTCAGCTCACTGCAAGCTCCGCCTCCCGGGTTCACGCCATTCTCCGGCCTCAGCCTCCCGAGTAGCTGGGACTACAGGCGCCCGCCCGTCTCTATTAAGAAATGAGCCTTTCAAGTGAGCTTTGGGTTATTACCATAGAATCTGATTTACTTTTCACATGAGGAAAGGGAAGCTCTATGAGTCTCCCCCGCCCCCACTGTGCCTGCCTCTCTCACTCTTCCCCAGGGGCAGAACCCAGAGCCTCTCCCTTCCTGCAAGCTCAGCTGGGACTCACTCCAACAGACTGCCACTTTATGGTTTGTTTGTTTGCTCCTAAAGACATAAAACCCAAGCTTATCAAACAAAAGTCACACTTAGCCCTGTCGTCTTGAGAGGTAAATTCCACCATTATCTCTGCACTTCAGCCCCCACACAGAACACTTAGTTCCCCAAGGAGCGGGCGACATGCTTCAAGGTCGACCTTTGGCACCCACTCACCCTTTCAGCCATGTGCCCAGTCACGAGGCAAGTGGCATAGGAGAGTCAGCTAGGGAGGAGCCCAGAGACACTGCCCACCAGCCAAGCGCCTCGGGTCAGTTGTTAAACGTTAGAGTCCTCCTCTGTGAAATCCCCTGAACAATGGAGCTTCCACCAGCTGATTTGTGACAATAATTAATCCAATGATCTGAGAGAACATTGAACTCAGTGCTTGGCATTTGAGAAGTGCTCAGCGTCCACACATTACAGCCAACAGAAAGGAGTCGCTTTGTGTTCTCCGGGTCAGGCAAAAGATTGTTCAACCTGAACATTCGAATTGGGGACGGTTCTAGAGAGACCTAGAAGATGGGGGTGAAGGTGGAGGGGGTTGAATACTAACAGAAAAAGAAAAGGGGTTTGAGGCTTAAAAATAAAGATCAAGGAGAGGTCAGTTCCCATAAATTTTATAGAAAGCCCTGCCAGAGTTCTGATAGCTTCAGCCAAAATTCTCAAAAATTCTCAACTACCTCTTGCATCATAGCCTCTCTCAGAGGAAAGGAAGTCTTTGCCAGACTTGGAGGTGGGGTCCTAGTTCACTCGACATCTTTGCCCAAGCTACAGGCTAAGGACTGCAGCGAAGAGAAAGCATAAGAAGTAACAGCCTCCAACTTTTTGGAACTTCAATGTGGTGTGGTAGCCACAAGGATTATCCACCAATGTTTCCATTGCTTCTGCTTCTGACCACATCATAGTATTGCACTCACTACTTCCCACCTCTCCTCACCTTTCAGGTTAGGCGTGGCCATGTGATTGCTCTAGCCTGTAAAACGTGAGCAGAAGAGGCATGAAGAACTTGGTGAGTGCTTCTAAGAGCCGATGCAGAATTTCCCACATTCCCTTCTTCCTGCCCTGATGCCTGGCAGTGCTCCAGATGGCAGAGGCTCTGTCAGTCAATATCTTCGAAAGAGGATGATGGGGCGCAGAGACTCCCACCAAACCAGGGTTGGCTTGTGATATGAGGCCTTGCCCTTTGCCCTGATCATGCCCACCACTTGGCCACTGAGAGCTGGGTTGGTTTGTTCCTGCAATGCAACCTAACTCACCCTGAGAATCCAGCAAGGCAATGCCAGTGCAGGGGAGAAAAGAAGAGTCCTGAGACATAAGATGATAAGGAAACATTCGAGGAGTGAAGGGTCTGCAGAAGGGCTGAGTAAGAGTTCCTGGAGGAGGGCTGGGGCTGGGCCTTGAAGCCAGCAGGATTTGGAGGGTGGCAGGGAATGGAGATAGCCAGAGGTGGGGAGTGAGTGGAAGGCGCAGGAGTCTCGAAAGACTTCTGAATGCCTGAAAAGAAGGTGCCAGCAGAGAGGCTGATATCAGTTTTCTTCTTCTATAGGCTAGATGCATGTGCGGAGCAAGTTCAAGTCAGACTCAATGTCATTTCACCATGATTGGGGCAGAGTGGCACCGGGCCTGGTGGGATCAGAAGGCAGGACACAGTGGACAGCTGGATTGCCCCTTTCTAAATCCAGCTTTCTTCATCCAGGAAGCCTTCTTGGACCCTCCCACCCAGAGGGCCCTCTCCTCTGACCCTCCCACCCAGAGGGCCCTCTCCTACCCTGAACTCCTCCAGAATTCTGTCTGCTGAAAGAAGGCATATGGAGTGTGAGAAGACAGCAGGGCTCTGAAGTCAGACCGATGTGGTTTAAATCTTGGTTTCGTCTTTGATCATCTGATCATTAATTCAACATCTGTAGCATGCCAGGCACTGTTGTATATCCTGAAGATGTGTTCATCTGCAAGACCTGGGTGTTCTTGGATCCTATATGCAAGTGAGGGAGAGAGAGACAGTCAATAACAACAATAACAAGGCCAAACATGCAAAAAAGAAAATAAGTTGTGATGTTGGAAATTAAGAAAATAACCAGGGGGCTGAGATAAAGAATAAGAGAAGGACCTACTTTAGATGAGGTTGATGAATGACTGCCTCCTTGAATGGGCAGCATTTAAAATTGCGATGTACAAGGAGGAAGACTAGCTACTATATAAATAAAAGGGAAGAGCATTCTCGGCAAGAGAAAAATGACAGGCACAAGACCGCTAAGTGGGAAGGGTAGGAAAGGGCTCGGGTAGGGCAAGGTTGAAACTGAAGGAAGAGGAGTGTCTCTGGAGAGTACCCTGAGCTGAGGGTGGAGGGTAGGGCTGTGCTTTCCAGGCTATTTTAGGAGATAGATTTAAGACGGATTTTAGAGCGCAAAAACCAGCAAGACTTTCTGGTGGTTTAGGTAAAGGCAGAAGAGGACGCACTCAAGAAGAGAGAGTCAAGGGACTCTCTGGGGTGGGGATGCCATGCCCTTTACTGGAATGGCAAAGGTGGAGTTGGGAGGATGGAAATTCTGCTCTGAATGTGTTAGTTTGGAGATATCTGAGATCTCCAGGTGGAAATGGCAGCAGGCAATAGGATCCGCAAGTCAGAAGGAAGCTCAAAGAAGTCCAGGTTGGGGATATAGATTTGGGATGACAGCATAAGAATAGTATTTAAATCCATGGAATTTCATGAACTCATCTGTGAAGTGAAGAAAAAGGACCCAAGAGGGCCTAAGGAAGACCAAGGAGGAGTCAGAAAAAGGAGGAGGACCTGCAAAGGAGGACCAGCCAGTGAAGAGCGAGGAGAGCCTGGAGAACAGAATGTGGTAGAAACAGAGAGAGGCAAGAGTTTGCAGAAAGAGGGGTCAATATTATCACAGGACTAAGATGAAGTCCAAGAGTGGGGCTGGGCCTGGCCGGTTGGAGTCACTGGTGACCTTGACTGAGCAGTCTCAGTACTGGGGAGCAGAGTTAGCCTTCAGTGGGCCCAGGAGTACATGGGAGTTAAGAGATGGAGGCTGCGAACAAATTATATTCTTTGGAGAAATTTGACTCCAAAAGAAAATAGAGGGATTGGGAAGTAGTTGTCAAGGGGAGGGGCTGGAGGTAGATGAATTGCAAGTGAGAGGAGTATGTCTGGGTGCTGATTGGACTTGCCTAGAAAAACCAAGAGACTGGTGAGAGAGCCAGAGAGGGACAATGAGAGCAATAAGTTCCCAAGGAGCTGAAGAGGATGAATTCAGAGCACAGGTGGAGGGACTTTCTCCATCGGCACAGGGAGAAGCAGAATAGAGGAGCAGTCAGGATGGGTCCTAATCTAGTATTGGGAAGATGAAAGTTGAGCGAAGTAATGGGGGGAAGGGCCCCTTGGAACCAGAGGGAGAGAGCAGGGTGGAAGGGACAGTGAGAGGACAAAGAGAAGTAAAATTGTCATTTGGGAGTGGGCAGTGGCCTACTAGAGAGAGCGGTGGGGTTGCCTGGCAGTCTTGAGGGCAAGTGCATGAGCCAAGATCATGAATTTAGAGCAACATTGGCCAGCCCTATTGTGTGATTATCTCCAGGAACAGGCAACAGCTCTGGAGCAGGTGTGGAGACAGCGGATGGGAGGGTTCATTCAGGGTTGGGATTTTGCCAAGGGGCTGTGACAAAGGACAGAAAGGCAGAGTTGCTGAGAAAATTCACACTGGAATAATGATGAGGAACCATGGAGCAGAGGCTGGACGAAGAAGGAAGGAAGAGGAGCTGGGAAGGAGGCTCACGAAGGAGGGGAGGGGAGTCACTACATTGAAAATCTCAAGGAAGCCAAGAAACTGAGGTGAGGCAGTGGAGAATCTTGACCTGCAGGGCTGGGAGGATGGGGAGAGGTGTTTGGAATCCAGATTTGAGGATGGGATGGTCCAGGTGTGACTGCAGGAATGGGCACCTGAGGAGCCCAGGAGGGAGAGACCTCTGCGGTGCTGCCTGGTCTGTCTGACTGGCTGTGAATGCCACCAGGGATGGCATGATGATGACATCAGGAGGTGGAGGTGAAGACTCTGACCAGGAGGTGACAATGCTGTCTTTGACCAGCTCTATGAGCCAGGCAAGTCACCCGTGGTCACAGCAGGCTCCGGAGCACCCCTGCCTAGGTTCGGCCACTTTCTAGGAGTGTGACACTGGAGGCTTACTTCCCCTCTCTGCACTTTGATATCTTTACCTGTAAAAATGGGGGAATAATTTACACATGCCTCTTAAAGTTGTTTGAAGACTAATGGAAATAATTCAGGCAAAGCACCCAAAACAGTGCCATAAGTGTTAAATGTCACCTTTTGTAGTGAGTTAAACTGTGGCACCCTGAAAGACTGCCCCACATCCAGCACCCTGAACCTGTAAAGGTGACATTTTGGGGGTTAAGGATCTTTTATATACATATAAAGAGAGAGAGAGTCTCACTTTGTCCCCCAGGCTAGAGTCTAGTGGCGCAATCTCAGCTCATTGCAACCTCCACCTCCTGGCTTCAAGCGATTCTTGTGCTTCAGCCTCTCAAGTAGCTAGGATTACAGGCATGTGCCACCACACCCAGCAAATGTTTGTCATTTTAGTAGAGATGGGGTTTCACCATGTTGGCCAGGCTGGTATCGAACTCGTGACCTCAAATGATCCACCCACCTCGGCCTCCCCAAGTGCTGGGTTAAGGATCTTAAGATGACATCATCTTGGATTGTCTTAGTGGGCTTAAATTCAATGACAAGTGTTCTTATAAGAAACAGGAGAGGACACAGAGACAAAATGATCCCATACGCACTCATGCACACACACACACCACAGAAGAGAATGCCACGGGAGAATGGAGGAAGAGATTGGAGTGACGCAGCCACAAGCCAAGGAATTCCTGGACTCACCAGAAGCTGGAAGTGGCGAAGAAGGACTCGCCACAAAGCAGCCTTTGGAGGGAGTATGGCCTGCCGACACCTTGACTGTGAATTTCAAGTCTCTAAAACTGTGAACAAATACATTTTTGTTGTCTTAAGCCACTACATTTGTGATAACTTGTGATGGCAGCCCTAGGAAATTGAAATAGCCCTCATGTGCCTGGGACTCAATAATCTTCACCTTTGGAGGCTGACAGGGGCACTGAGGAACAAGCTGCATGAAAACTGCATGTATAAGGAAAGTGACTAATAAATATCAGGCATCCCTCCCAACATCCATTACACGGGCATGAGTACACACAGACCTTCACACACGTGCGCGCACACAGACCTTCACACACACGTGCATTCTTTTGGCCTAAATGTTGCTTTGGGCTGCTGGCTACTATTGTCTTATTTGCACCCCTTGCTCAGCAGAGCTGGGATACAGTCGGACACTGCTACCAGCCATTAGAGATATGTGGATGGCACAAATACGTGGATGTATATGAAATGTGAGAGGGCAAGTGTCCAGAGTGGCCACCAACATCAGACATAATAATGTCAGGGAATTGGGGGGACATGTCTTCAGACCTCCTGTGGTCCCTTGTGGGACCATGTGAGGGAGAAGGTTCCCCTTTTGCTGGCCACAGGCTCAGCTGGGTCCTTCACAGGTGCTGAAGAAGTCCAGCACAGAGGTGCAGGAGAGAAGCCAGGCCTCTTTGGAGCTCAGCAGCTCAGCATCTTCAGACAGCTAGACTCAGTCATCAGAACTAAACTCACAGACCAGACTCTGGGAGGTTGAGGCGGGAGGATTGCTTGAGCCCAGGAGTTCTAGGACTAGCCTGGACAATACAGTGAGACCCCATCTCTACAAAATTTTTTTTAAAAAATTATCTGTGCATGGTGGCACACGCCTGTCGTTCAATCTACTTGGGAGGCTGAGGTGGGAGTATTGCATGAGCCCGAGAGGCAGAGGCTGCAGTGAGTTGAGGTCACACCACTGCACTCCAGCCTTGGTAATAGAGCGAGACCCTGTCTCAAAAAAAAAAAAAAAAAAAAAAAAAGAACTAAACTCACAGAGAGTGGCTGGAATGGGGAAGAGGCAGCCAAGAAGAGTAGGTGGCTCAGGCTGATCAACTGAGGTCAATGTCCTGTCAGTTTCAAATGCTAAGTCCCTGAGAAGCTGCTCTCTGCTAAGCGGTGATCACCGCTCTCCTCTGGGTCAGGGTCTTCCTCCCTCGCTGAGTTGTGGGAAATGGGAATCACACATTCAGGATGCTCTCCCTGGGCAAGACTTGCATGCACTTTGGGTATTTTTCAACTGAAAATCATGGCAGGTTTAGGGAGAATAACTTTAGGTCCCAGAAAACATGACATAGAAGGTTTTTGGCATTTGGGAACACTGGTAGAGTTCTGTCTCCCTGAAACTGGAGTTTTATTTGATATTTCTTGGAATGAAACCAGTTAGCTTATTTTATATAGTCCTTCAGTTCTTCAAAGGGTTCAGAATCAGACCAAAAAAAAAAAAAAAACAATAACAACAACAAAACCCATCCATAAATAATCTAAAAAATGGTTGTACTTTATCTTGACTTGCTGTTCCCCTCCCCAGCTCTTTATAATAAGGTCTATTTATGGACCCTGAGAAGCAATTACAGGAGAAAAAAAATGTAATCTTAGTTCAGTTTTATAACAATGAAAGTGGGTTTTTTTCCTGCCTTGTGGATTATTTTTAAGTCAGTGTGGTATTGTTTACATAAGTCACAACTCACTGAGTCCAAAGTCCTTCGGATAGTACGTCTGCCTTATGCAGTTAAAAAAGGGGGATCTGCAGGCAGGAATGTGTTTATTTAATCCACATGGGGCTCCTCTCCCATTGCTTAGGACTCCATGGGTATTACCTCTGGATCCGGTCGTTCCCCCTCCCCAGACCATGAGTAATCTGCCACACTGGCCACACATGGGGTTTTGGTCACGGGGGTGAGTGTAGTCCCTCACACCTCAGGCAGTCTGTCTGTCTGTCTGTCTGTCTGCCTAAACCTTCCCAGCCTCGCTAGGTAGGTCAGTCCTGTGGGTTGGACCAGGTTGAGGCAACAGGGATATGACCTGTGATGACTGTGAGAGCCTGGTTCCAAAGAGCGCCCAGAGGCCTCTTCCCAGGCACTATCGGAAAACAGCTACTGTGACCCAGGGCTGCCCTGGCCTGCTGGTAGGCAAGGACTTTACGCCTGATTTCCTCTGGAGGGAAGTTTTGAGCAACTTCTGTCTGGGTGCTGCCCATCGGTGCACTGTGAAAGGCCATATATGACAGGGTCCCATGGAGGGATGCTATCAGGGGTCTGGAGGGAGATGGGAAGCGTCTCTCATTCCTACCCAACTTAGTACTTCTTTACCTTATCCAGGCTGCTAGCGTAGCCACATTCTTCCAGAAGCAAGAGCTGTGTCATCCCACAGACATTCCCTGAGCAGCTACTATGTGTCAATGCTAGGGTCGTGAGGATGGCATTCACACAGCCCTTGCTCTCATGGAGCACATAATCCAGGCCTTGCCAACCACAGGACCCCCAGAGATTGGGACCTGAGTCCTTCCCTATCATTCCATAGCCACTCCCAGGTCTAGTAATCCTAGGTTCTAGCACACATTAGAGCTGGGTCTCCCAGAGTGTTCGCAAAGCCTGCTGCCCAGATAATAAGACTGAAGGTGGGATTGAGTGGGTGACCAGGGAAGGCACCACTGGAAAGTAACATTTAAGCACAGCCCTGACTGCTGAAGAGGCCAGCCCTGTAGCTATCGAGAGAAGAGCGATTTAGAAAAAGGCGGGCAGCTGCAGCCTTAGGCGGGAGAGAGCTTGGGTTGTTCTAAGAAACGGCGCATGGCATACTCCGTGAAAGAGCCCATAATATTGACATTTATTTCTGCAAAGTGTCATTTTCTTTTTTTTTTTTTTTTTTGAGACGGAGTCTGGCTCTGTCGCCCGGGCTGGAGTGCAGTGGCCGGATCTCAGCTCACTGCAAGCTCCGCCTCCCGGGTTTACGCCATTCTCCTGCCTCAGCCTCCCGAGTAGCTGGGACTACAGGCGCCCGCCGCCTCGCCCGGCTAGTTTTTTGTATTTTTTAGTAGAGACGGGGTTTCACCGTGTTCGCCAGGATGGTCTCGATCTCCTGACCTCGTGATCCGCCCGTCTCGGCCTCCCAAAGTGCTGGGATTACAGGCTTGAGCCACCGCGCCCGGCCCAAAGTGTCATTTTCTTATGACTCATGAAGACTTCTGTTTTATACCAGCCACCAAGTTTAGAAGCAACTAAATTGTCCGAAATGCACACGCCACCCAGAGAGCCAGTGACAGTGCGTTCATTAAGACATGATGAGTCATTTTCTTCAGGGGAACTTATTTACCAGAACCCTGGCAGTGCTATGGCTCTGGGCAGCAGCTTTTAAAAAGGAAAGGAGAAATACTGGCCCCAGGGCCCAAACAGGTGGGATGAGGAAGGAGGAGGGGGCTACCATGAGGCAAAAAGGGAGCTCTAAAAGGGAGAGCCATTTTGCCAAAGGGCTGGCTGGACCTGCTGTTTAAAAGAGGTCTGTCATTTGAATAGGTTCCGTGTTCTTACTACTCTTTTGAAAGTGGCAAACAGGCCAGTCATGGTGGCTCAGGCCTGTAATCCCAGCACTTTGGGAGGCCAAGATGGGCAGATCATGAGGTCAGGAGTTCAAGTCTGACCAACACGGTGACACCCCGTCTCTACTAAAAATACAAAAATTAGTTAGACATGGTGGCGCACACCTGTAATCCCGGCAACTCGGGAGGCTGAGGCAGGAGAATTGCTTGAACCCGGGAAGCAGAGGTTGCAGTGAGCCGAGATCACGCTACTGTACTCCAGACTGGGTGACAGAGTGAGACTCTGTCTCAAAAAAAAAAAAGAAAAGAAAAGAAAGAAAGTGGCAAACAGTACATACATATGATGAAGGTCAAGAGGCCAAGAAAAGATTGGGCTTTCATAGAAGACGATTTCTCTGAGTCCTCGTCAGACATTTAGTTGCCACACACCCATCCAACAACTGTGTGTTGAGTGCCTACTAGGTGCCAGGCACCACTAGATCCAGCTGAGTCAGAGGGACACTGGCTAATGCTTGCAGCCCCACAGGCAGAGAGACACAGTTTAAAATATTATTAAGATCTTCCAGCAGGGAAGAGAGCGTTTACCTATAGGCCATCAGAAGGCCATCCCCAGAGCTTGGTGACTGGACTCGGAATCAGGCTGAGAGTTACCTGGGAGGAGCCACTGTTCTGAGCCTCACTGGCTGGGGCAGGGACACAGAGTCTGGCCCTGGGGTGGACTTGGAGGCGGCAAGGGTGGGCCTGTAGAGGCTCCCATGGAGGCCATTTCTCCACAGTATTGAGCAATCAGAAGTGGAAGTTCTAACTGGGGGCAGTGTGCATTGTGGTCTGTTCCCCAGTACAAATCATCGTTTTCCCTCCTCAGTGCTCACACCTGAATGTGCTGTCTCAGAGCCTGCCCCTGTGTGTCCTCCTGTCCTTGTTTTTCAGGGGACGACGATGACACCCTTCCCATGATTATGAGATCCCCCTGACACTCCACACTCTCCTGAGCTATGGAAGGCCAGGCTCAAGCACAGGATGATCCACCCGCGTTCACTGCCTGCGTCACCCACAGATTCGGTTCCACCTCTAGCCCTCCTGGGGTGCACGCTACGGCTCTGCCTCCCGACTCTGACCTCGCTGAGTTCTTTGGGTTTGTCCATAGAAGCCTCTGACTCACCTGATGGTGACGGGGCTCTCCCCAGGCTCACAACCTGGGGCCACCTCACCTCCCCTCTGCCATGGCCTTGGCCTCGGCCTTGGGCCCTACAGCTCGCTTTGTCCTCCATTCACCTTGAATTTGGCTGGAGGCATGGATGCCTGTGCCAGGGAAAATTGGCAAAGGGAAACCAAGAAGATAACTGATCATTTTGCAACTACAACAGAAATTGAAACAGACAGAAAGCACCTTGCTGACTGCTGTCCTTCAGAGCATTCTCCCTGGGGAGCATTTTTGGACCCAGTGCTGCTGTGGCTGCCCCACCACTGCTGGAGTCATCCCTGGTAGTTTTGAGCAAGCTGTCATTCAGTGGCTCCCAAGCCCAGCTGCACACTGGAGTCATTTAGGGAGCCTTAAAAAATATGACACTGCACCCCCACCACAGACTCAGAGAGGTGGGCCTCTGGTATGGGTATTTTGTAAAATCCCCTGGGGGAGTCTAACATCCTCCAGGGTTGAGGACCTCCCTCCTTTGCCCTGTCTGGCCTGTGTTCATAGATGCTCCATAGGGGCCACTGGGCCATCATCCACCTCTCAGGCTCAAGGCCCTGTTTCCCTGGCTTATGAGAGTGCTTCATTAAAGCAAATGTCTAAATATTCATGCTCCAGGCTTTCTCCAAGCAGCTAATGGGTACAGTCCACCTACCTGGACTAACTCAACTTAAAAAAAAGTCCTTTAAAATGAATTGACAGCCTTTTGTTTCTAGATAACCCCTGAGTTGAGTTCGTGGTTCAGCAAAACGGAACTCTCCATTCACTCTTCCTCCATCTCAGCCCCTCCCCAACCGATCCCACCTCCCACTCCTGCTTCTATTCTCAGGAAGCGCCACCCCCACTAATTGCTGTGACCCAAATCATCCTTTAGAATCCTTGATTCCTTCTGTTCCCTCACCTTCCACATCAGGAAGTCCTCCCTCCTCTTCCTCCAAAGCTGGTCTCCCCTCTGTCCACATCCCAGGTCTTCCGGGGTGAACTCCTGACTTCTGCTCCCGACCACAATCCGGGCACAGCCACAATCCAGGCACAGCTCTTAGTTTTTTAACTTTTTATTTGAAATAATTTCAGACACACAAAAAGTTTGCAAAATAGCAGAGACACTTTCCTTATAGCCTTTACCCAGATTACCCAGATGTTACCATTTTGCCACATTTTGCTTTATCCTTCTCCCTTCCAACTGCCACCGTCCCATCCTGCCCCACACACATGTAAGCACATCACATTTTTTCCTGAACATTGAGAGTAAATTACATGTTGCCCCTTGCCCCTAAATACTTCAGTGTGTATCTCCTAAAAATGAGGACATCCTCTTACATAACCAGAGTTCAGTGATTAAAATCAGGAAATTAACATGGATGCAATATTAACATCTACATATTTCCTTCAGATCTGACCACTTGCCCCAATGATGTCTTTTATAGCGATGGAAAATTCCAGATAGTATATTGCATTCAGTCACCATGTCCCCTTGGTCTCCTGTAATCTAGAGTTTCTATCAGATTATGTTGCTCCTGTGACAAGAGCCCTCCACTGTCCTGGGAATGTAGGGTCAGCCCTCTCTTGGGCATGCCTCCTCGCCCTGCAGCCTGGCCTAATTCTCAAGCCCATCTCCCCCATCCATGGCTCCCTCCCTCGCATGTCCCCAGTGCAGCCCCGTCCTCCCCACTTGCTGTGCTGGGCTTCACATCTCTGGTAGCTCTGTCTGGACCACTCTTCTCTGGCTGCTTCTGATCACCCTGAGGTCTCAGAGGAGAGGCTTTGCTTTCTCTGGTCCCACCACCACACCTAGTCCACGACATTCTGCCTTGTTTATTTCCTGCACCTTTGACTGTCTTGGTCGCTGGTTCCCTTGCGTGTTATCTTACACCTCCCACCTCAACTGAACATGAGCCCCATGAGGGCAGCAGGTTGCCCTTGCTAATTCCTGAGCACGTAGAATGAATTGTGCCTGATACATAATAGAGGCTCAATGAACCATTGCTGAGTGAGTGACTACATGAATGAATGCAGTCTTTTAGACTATTTGGGTTAGAGACAATAGAATCCTTTCGCCAACACTTAAATGAGAAAGAGATTCTATAGGCACTGATTGAAGAGAAAAAGCAATATTTTCCCCCTCAGAAAGACTTTCAAAATGTCATCCAATGCCCGAGGAAACTGATTCACCACTCTTCTCTTTCAAGGGTCCAGAATTCAAAGTAATAGAATTGATTTACTTTTTAAGACAATATACCAGATCTTCTACAGTCAGGGATTTTTGTAGCAGGCATCTTTGCAGAAATAAGTGACACATATTGGCCTGAAGGTCACGGTCGAGTAACACTGGGAAGAGTTTCTGACTGAGTCAGAGACTCCTTGGCACCTACTCCATGAGCGGAGATGGCTCCCTTTCCTGTTAGAAGGGCCTTGAGGGACCTCTCAGCGCCCGTGGAGGACCTACCCATGATGAGGTTAGAGGCCTGGATCCCCAGCTTGTCCCTGAAGGGCCTCCAGGGTCAGGCCCACAGAGTAGGGGGCATGTCAGGAGGTCAGGGGTGAGCCTGGGCAGGCAGGACCAAGCTGCTCTCACTTAAAATTGGGAAGGTTCTGCATCTTCACTGGGGAGACCAATCAGTCCTCGGCTGTAGAAATGTGTAAAGTTGGCTGTGCAAGCTGTGTGCTTCTCTGTGTGTACTTGTACCTCAATTCTTTTTTTTATAAAGGAAAGAAGAAAATCGGAGGAGCTCCAGCTCTTCGAAAGCAAACAGCAGCTCCTGGCGATGATGGCCTGTCTGAGTCCCCGGGGAGTCCAGTCCTGCCCGCTCTCTGTAGGTTTCACTGCAAAGTGGGGTCCATGGGGAACTCAAAGATCTGAACCCCAAGTCCTGCCCCCCACTGGCACTCGAGGGAAGGTGTGCACCAGATTGAGACAAGCAAAAGGAACATGTGCACCCAGCTGAGGCTGCGGCTCAGGCGCAGCGTAGAGGCACAGGCAGTATGTGCCTGGCAGGTGGGGGTAAGAGGTTGAGGGCTCGGGAGACTCTGGGTTCAGAACAATTCCCTGCTGCAGGTCTGGAGAGAAAAGATTTCAAGAACCAGACATGAATGGGTGTGAGAGGGTTCTGCCCCTGATGGACACTGACTAGCTCCTTCCCACCCAACCTCACTCTAGGCTCCTGGCTGGGGAGCCCACTCCCGGGGGGGCTTCTGACCCCTTTACTCCATCACTCTAGCACTGCGATGCCCCCATTAAAATGCCCTTAAATCCCAACAAAGGCCTGGGGAGCTGCTTCGCCCTAATGGCAGAGGGAGGATGGGGCAGTGGGCAGCAGGGGGGCCCACACCCTCCATCACACAGAGGCCACACCCGTCAGGGGTCTGCGTGGCAATTAGCAGGCTCAGGCAAAAACAAGGACTCTTGGGACAGCCCACATGCCCACAGGAGGCCCTCCCGTTAGGTCAAAAGAGTCCATGCAGGACTAGGACCCCACAGCAAGAAGAGCCACTGGCAAAGCTGAAATGCCCTGGTGGCTGGAGATGCAAGTGAGGCCTGGGCCTGTGCGTGCACATTCTCCTGGCTGATCTGGACCAGGTCAAGGAGTCATGAGTCCCCAGAGTGCTGGCAGCTATGCAGAGGCAAGGCTGAAGGACAGGCATCCTGTCTGGGGCAGACCCTTGGCTGGCTGGTCTCAGCCCCCTGTTCCTGCTCCTGGTCCAATGGGCCCTGCGAGGCAGCAGGTGAGTGGTCAGATGTCCATGCTTTGGCAGAGCCACACTGCCTGGCCTCACATTCTCACTCTGCCATTGAGGAGCTTGATGCCCTTGGGCAAGTGGCTTAACCACCTCGTGACTTGGTTTTCCTGTCTGGACACTTGGGGTAGTAATAGCAGCTGCCTCAAAGGGCTGTTGTTCTGAGATGAAAATGGATTATGAGATGCTTTGAACCGCGCTTCACATGTAGGAAGTACCTAGGTTAGCCGTCATTATAGGCATCGTTATAGGGGACCCTGAGATGAGGGGGAAGTGGGTGAGACACCCCATGGAGCCGTAGGCCCACCACTCTCACTTCTCTAAGCTCCTGAAACAGCTCTTTCCCTGGGAATTGCACTAGAGAATTTTACTGTGGTCTTTTCGCTTACTGATTGTGAGACCTTGAAGAACGCGGCCTGTTTACCATGCCCCTGGTTTTATGCATTTTGATATTCTCTTGTGTGTCTAGTATATGGTGGGACCTTAATACTCAGAGATTTTAGGAAAATGACCACCTAAAATATATTTGTAATGGGGTTGCATAAGCTCTCTGATATCTGCAATGAAACATGACATCTTGATGGTGTCTTTTAAGAGTGGTGGGCCAAGTTTGATCTTGTTTAGCGATTAGATAAAGGGTTATTGTAAGGACTAACTCTTCCCAAATCTACTGTATGGAGCCTGAGTGGTTATTATAATCATGCCTTCCTGGGTCCTTTTCTGTAATACACGTAATCATTCTATAACATGCCCAGAAATAAAGGCCTTCAACATTCTATAATATATCTTCTCCTTGGTAATACAGTCTTCTAAGGACTTAAGGGTTGCCTCAGGAAAGATAAGAGTTTCCAGGAAAAAAAAAAAACACACACACACACATACACACACACAAAACAGCAAGTGGTAGAATTTACCCAAAAAGATTAGAGACCACCTTTTGCCTCGCTATTTCCCATCTCCTAAGACCTCATTCTGGTCTCGCCAGGGGAGATTTTCACTATGAGCCCATCACCCCACACCTTCTAATTCATCTTGCTTAAAGAGACTTCATCCAACCTTTGTATTCGGTCCTTCTGACAGGTAGGAATGAGTCACCGCTTTGGCTCCCAGTGACAGAAACCAGCCCTGGCCAATTTAGCACAAGGAGAACATGCTGGAAGGTGGGCGCCTATTGCATAGTCCAGCAGGCAGCTCAGAGAAGGGACCCCAGGGTGCTGGTGGCTGGGGGGCCGGTTACTGTGGCCAAGAACACAAACATGCTCTGCAGCTTCAAGGACGCTGCCCTCCAAATGGCCCCTCCTTGCCTTGCTTGCTCCAGAGTCAAAGTGCTGGGAAGAGCGTTTTATCACCCAAGCATGAGGCCACGGGCCTGCCCTCAGCGATACCTCGGGCAGGGAGAGAAAGTTTCAGAGGTGCCAGGGGCAGTGGGAGGCAGGCACACAAAGGGAAACTGTGGTGGAGATAAGGCCTGGATGCGAGGCATCCTCCCTTCTTTCCCAGAAAAAGCAAATAGGAAATGTGCAGGATTGGTAGGAAGAAAAATCAAGTGTACTAAAAGCATCCAAAACCAAACGTAATCGATGGATAAAAATATTACACATCTTGGAAAACTTCTGGAAAAATGGCAATTCTTCCCTAAATCAAGAGTCATTGTAATCCTAAATGAGACCTCCAAAGAACTTTCTGAGAAGCTTCAACTAATTCTAAGATGCACATAAAAACAGTGTAAGAGAGCCACGATGATTTTGAAAAATAAAGACAAGAAATTCAAAACAGATGATAAAACTCTCGTAATTAAAATAACGTAGATTAAACAAAAGGATCAATGAAAAAGGCAAGAGTTGAGATACAGAACCGTATGTATGAGAATTTGGTATATTGTCAAAGGATCAATTTAGGCTGGTGGAGAAAAAGACAACAGTACTGGCTGTCTGTGGGGTAAAAATGGTTACATCATATCCTCTCATAGAAAGGAAGAGTTAACCAGAGTTGTAAAAATCAAAGTAATGCTTCAAAATATTTGAATATGTAACCTGAATATAGGATTATACTTGGATGCCTGGGATATCCAAGCCTAATCCTATATAAGGGTTAGATATCTAAGTCTAATTCTAAATGCAGGTTATTTCAAATATTTTAAAGCATTTGAAATATTTATTAGTATTAATAATATTTATATTATATAAAAATGTATTATATATAAATTTTATAAATTATAGTATATAATATAAATTATATTAGCTTTATAAAATATAAATTGTTATATAATTATATAAATAATATAATTATTAAATTTAAATTATATAAATTATATAATTATATAATATAAATCATATATGTAATTAAATGTGTACATTTAGCACATGCATGTACATACATGTACATACAGGCCACCACCACTACTGAAAGTATTATGCTAAATAAAAATCAATAAAGCAAAATGTAAATAATGTATTAGAGAGGACAGAACATAGAAATGGGCAGCCTCATTTGATAAAGTTTGTTTTGTGGATATCTTAATCCCTACGTGTCAATTTGACATCTAGAAGAAAATACAAACCAGACAAAAACGTCATTGTTTCTGATTAATGCGTCTTGGGTAATGTCTGTATTTGAGTTTGAGAAAAGATGGGTTGTGGGTCATCCTCAGAATTACAAAATTAGGAGAAAATTCAGTACAATACAATGACACAGAATCTAATGAACTAAAAATTCCTTTCGTTTTGCTATGTACAATTTACATTTGTATATTTAAAATTAAAATCAATTAAATGAATTCATTCTCACCATGCAAATACTAAAAAATAGAGAAAAAAACAGCATTCAATAAAATATAAGAGCAATAATAAAAAAAAAATTGTCAGACTCACACTGTGGATCACTAAAAAAATCAATTCCAGGTGGATTAAGGTGAAAAAAAAAAGCCCAAACTGTACTGGTTATATGAATAAAACATAAGAAAATATATTTAAAACTTTGGCATAGAGAAGTTGTCTTAAACAAGATACAAAATACAGAAACCTAAGCAAGATTGATCAATCTGACTTCTAAGATGACAACTTGTACATAAAGTACACCACAAGCAATTAAAAAACATGCAGCAGACTAAAAACATATGTTCGCAGAAAAAGACTCATGTGCTTTGTATGAGAGTATTCACAGCAGATTTATTCATCATAGCCCCAAACTGGTAAGAACTCAGGTGTTCATTAATAAGACAATAGACAAAAGCTTGGTTTGTTCACACAATAGACTACGACTCAGTAATGAAAAGGAAGAAATTACTGATAATTGTAACGTGGATCTCATATTCTGAGCAAAAGAAACCAGACACAACACAAAAGACCATATACTGTATGGTTCCATTAATATGAAGTTCAGGAAGAGGTAAAACTAATTTATGATGGAAAAGAACCTCAGAATAGAAGTTACCGATGGGGGCAGGAGAGGAGGGATTACCTGGAAAGGAGATAACTTTCTGGAAGTTACGGTAGTATTCTTTATCTTGACAAGGATTTGAGAGACAGCTGTATCCTTGGTCAAAATTTAGCAAATGCACACATAGGATTTGTATGTTTTACTTTATGCGAATTTTATCTTTGGAGAAAAAATTATAAAAAAATTAATGAACTCTAAATGATGCAGAAGTATTTGGGGATGAGTACTGGTGACTACAACTTACTTTGAAATGCACCAAAAAATAAGCCGGATTAATAGATGAATACATTATAATGCAAAAGTAGTAAAAGTAAAGGTAGAAGCTAGGTAGTGAGTGCATGGGTGTTCTCTGTAAAACTCTTTTGACTTTTCTGAATATTTGAAAGTTTTCATGATAAAAGGTTGGGGAAAAAAGGCAACAGATTGAAGGAAAAGTATTTCCAACATACAAGAGATTTTTTTGTCCAGAATGTATAAAGAGCTAATCATCAATAGAAAAAATACTCAACCCAAAATTAGCAAAAGCTTTTAGAAAAACAGGCAAATGCCACCAATGCCTGAAAAGATCATCCTACTGCACTGATAGAAAAATTCAAATGAGCACCACTTGCTCCTCACCCAGCAGGCAGACACCAGCTCACTCATGTCTGACAGCACTGGGGGTAGGTGGGTGTTCTTACGTGCTGCCAGGGGGCCGTGTGAAGTGGAGCTGCCACTTTGACAGTGTCTTCCAGGGTCTGTTGAGGCTGATCTTCCACCTCCCTGTACCACAAGAGCGGGATACCCGTGAGCAAACTCTATGCCTGTGCTCTAGCGCTTGCTGCGGTAGTTAGCATGAAGTGGAGTCACTATGGAAAGATATGTGACCTATTGCTAAGTCAGAACCGTATACAGAGCTATGGCACTTACAGAAAAGCAAAATTGCTGTGTAAGTACACACACACATACACACACACACACACACACTGCAGATTAAGGGTCCGGAAAAATGCAAATTAAGACAGAACAATTTGATGTGAAACAAATACAATCTGAAATAAATATTCAAGACCATATTCGTGTATTGCTCACCTGATTGAAAGCATTAACAGATTATTAGTCTAAAACAAAGCTGAGTCTGTCCTTCACTTTCCCAGCACTATAGGGTAAAGTGCCAAATTAAGTACTTACTTACTAGGATTTTATCACCTGTATCCCCAAACCAGGCTTTAATTTCTTTCACTCATTCCTAAGGCAATTCCCAACCACCCTGCATGACAGGAGCTGGGAACTTACTGGTTCCTGGTCATTTCACACCCAGGGTCTAGGCGTGTTTGGGTGACCCCTTGGACTCTGAGCAGGTGCTGCAGACAAGCACTTTCTACTATGGGGTGAATGGGGTAAGATGGCAGGGCACCTGCCCTATCACTCATCAGGAGTTGGCTCCTGGTACACTTCCCTGCCCCCACAATTCCCCACCCAAGTGCTGAGTCATATCTGACTGTGCAGGCAGAATACTTTGCTAGCAGTCGCACCAGCCACATCAAAACTTTAAAGACTGGTTTGCTTTTAAACGTACTGAACAGACTCGTCTTCAAGCAAAAATATATGAGCTACACACGGCTACATTTTATGACTGGTAACAGCAGATGTGTGGGCGTGTGCATGTTCATATATAATTTCAGCTGTTTCTCTGACATTTTGTGCAAACAAATCAAACAGCTCACCAAAACTAGTTGTAAGTTTTATTTTTATAAAATTAACATAAAAGATTCTTTAAAAATCTGCAGTTATTTACAGCAGTATTGCACAAGTAAAGTGGCAATTACCCTGTCAAAATTCATCAGTGCAAAACACAAGTAAGCCAGGGAAACTGCAATACAAATGCTACATATGCTGGGTCCTAGAAAACAGGTTAGTGATGGATCAGTATACAAACAGATCAGTGCTATTTATAAGTGGGTACCTGAAGAGTTCTGATACAGTAACTAGTGGTCACAGAATCTGAACATAAAACATGAGAGCGCTTCTATGGTCCGAAATTCCCAAATAAAAGTAGTCAAGTTACTTAGCTGGGAGCTTGAGGATGCTTCTTACACACAATGCTGTTTAAAGTAGACCCCACGTTCCCCCGGCCCTCCACATGTGAGTAGACACACACAGGAACCAGGATTAATCAGCAGGGATGGCAGAACCACCTGCATGGAACCACCATGAAGTCTCCTTAAAGCTTCCACGAGCTTTCACATCTTGACACCCAGTCCAGTGGGGCCCCAACCTCCCCTGAAGGAGATGGAGAATCAGGAGGGCATCGACCTGAAGAAGCAGACTGACCAAATGCGGTGACCAAATGGGTGGGGCGTGGGGAAGGCTGTACAGTTAATTAAAATTAGCTCCTGAAGACAATTTAGTCCAGCCTCAAGCACAGGAAGTCGCACAGCAGGTGGGGGAAAACCCAACCACTCACAGTTGTCCACAAGGGGTTAGTGGCCGGAGGTGGTCCTGAGGCAGGAGCCACCTGTCCCACCCGTCCCTCTGGTCTCGCCCGGCCCTAGCCCTGAACAACTGCAATGCAGCACCTCCGGAAGTGGCACATTTTAACTTTTTTCTAAACACTGAGTTGTCAGGGATACATTTTCAGTAGAAAAATCTTTCCCACCTGCTAATACTTTGGTTTTTTTGTTTTCCTAAAGATAAAGCCTGGAGTCAGCAAAATTTGCTTGCATGAGAAGCTAGTTGCTTTGGAACAAACAGAAGGTTGCTGGGTATTTCTTGGAGTAGAATTTTGTAGCCTGCCAGACTGAGTTTCTCACTGGCATCAAACATACACTTCATCATAAGGGCGGCAAAGCCCAAGAATTGAAACCCACTTGACTGGAAATACCAGGACCCAAAGCTGGAGAGCCACCCTGGAGGACCATGTGGTCTGCAATGAGCTCTCCAGTCACCCCCTACACCTCTCAGGAGGTAACTTCATGGAATGGCAGGGGTGTGGGAGACAGGGATGTTAACACTTTTCAGAAATTAAGACATTAAATAAGCAGAAAATAAATATACAATATTTCTACAAGTTACAGCATTATGAAACAGTAGGACACATCACACAGAAAAAGAATCTACAATATTTACAATCCTTGATTCCGAAACAGTTTAGAAAAACAGTGATTTTTTTACTCATTTATGCTGTACAAAATTTTACAAGAAAGGTAAAGGAAACACAATTGCACACAGACATTTGGCTCAGTTGATAAGTAAAATATGACCTACTAATCTAATAAATACTCACAATATATACATTAAGAAGGGGAACGGCAGACAACTGTATTCCACTATATTTTTTAATCAGAAGGAATTTTAAACTTGATTTCTCCACAACCCCCACCCCCAACATTCTTCATCAACTGGTTTCTGGGAAGGACATCTGAAGAATCACTCATGAAGCTATTTTGTGTGTGTTTATTGTGTTTCTGTGTTAAGTCACAGGACACTTTTTACAAACCTCACATGGGGAGAGGTTGTCAAGGCACAAAACCTGCATTAAGTTTCCAAAAAGGGGATTTAATTATTTTTTCTACAAAAACGTTTTTTAAAAAAGGTAAAAACGTATACCCACGGGAGGCATACTTTCCGCAGAGGAATCTTGATAACCAGATACATACAGTACAGAGACATCCAGTCATCGCTTTAAGTTCTGGTGCCAACAGCCTGTTCTTTAATACTCCTACAATTCAGAGAATCTCTAATTTCCTCAGGAACTGTTTCCACATCCAGCCTGGAGGCCACCAGGCCAGAGGGAAACGTGCTCGTGTGTTGAACACAGCCCCTGGGCAGCGCAGGACAGGGCCCCTGGTGCCCGGCCCAGGGCTGCACCCAGTGTGTGCTCCCAGGGGCTGCAGAGCTGAGGAAACAGAGTAAAGTGCTCTAGTCAGGAGACTGGCACATGAGTACAGGGATCCTGGGAGGGGGCGCCCAGAACCAAATACATCTTTGGTGTGTGTGTGTGTGTCCAGCAGGCCCGCGGCTGCAATCCTACCACCGCTCATAACCGTGGGCTTTGTGTAACCCTACAAATGGGCTCGAGACACACTAGGGAACAAGTTGAGCTCCAACACAGCTTTAAAAATAAGTCAAAGTCCCAAGGAGATTCTTGGGGAAACGAAATTATTTAAAGAAAGAATATTTGGAATTAAATCATCTCCATCTAAAGGAAAAAGTGAATATGCAATACATATATATATGTGTGTGTGTGTGTGTGTATATGTGTATATATATATTTTTTAAATTATGAAGATACAAGTGTTTAGATTTTTCCACCTAATTTAAATAATGTGAACATTCTGGCAAAACACTAGTTGCTGGCACTGCTGATTCATTTGAAGATTTACTTATTTCTTTTAAAAGCTGTTTAATGATTGGAGTTTTCAAAAATTTTAAGAGTTACAGAGTTCACAAAATTGTCTTCCCTCCTCAATTTCACTGCTCCCTAACCTGACTCTTTCCTGTGTCTCCCTGGGTGTCTGCTGCCTCTGAAAGGACTGACCAGTGTGTGGTTTCCTTCCATTGCACTCACAAGGAGCAGGCACAGAGAAAGAGCACCCTCACTACAGGGCTGGGGGCACGAGTGGCCTGACAATATCCAACTGTCCTGGAAGAACGAAAAACACAGACTTCCGCCCAGAAGAATTCTTCTATGGTACTGGTGGAAGTGGGATGAAGCCTATGTTTCAAAGTGAATTTAAAGGAGTGGGGCCAGCGGACTGAATGCAGGAGGACTAAAATGCAGGAGGCCAAGCAAATGGATATCAGAAGCCCTGTCCCACGCCTGTGCCCATTCCCATGAAGGCGTGAGCTGGCTGCTGCAGCTGGACTCTGCTGTAATGGACACGGTGGCCCTCTGGGACCTGATGCTGACAGTGCATCCTGTGAACATGGGAAAGCCTGCAACCAGAAAAGCCAGCAGCACAAAGGGGCGTAGCACTTAGGTCTGTTGCTATTACTGCTATTGCCTCTTCAGAATACTTTCCAATAACATACTCATCAAAATGGAATGAAAACCAACACCAAATGCTTCCCAGTTAATAACAGATCACTCGAACTGTGCAAGATACAGGCGGATATTAACTCTTGTTCTGACTCAGTTTCACTTTATCATGAAAATACACTGGATCAAATCTATGCATCTGAGTCCAGACTGGAGGTACATCACAAAAAGTGACGAGGAAAGACGCAAAAATAGTCTGAAATTTTGCCACAGATGCAACTGAATTTATAAAGGTACGTAAATATTTACAAATGGGACTGGCATATCAATGCAGGTGACAACAGACCCTCTGCCCTTTTAATCAGTTCCATTTCAAAAGAACTCTTTTGGTATTAATAAAAATAATTTTAAAAGGTCAAAGAGGCAATAGTAGGGAAGGGAGGGAGTATATCACACCTCTCCCTGTTTAAAAATTCTGTAATCTCTAAAAATAAACTAAGGCAGCTTTTTAAGTTAGCTGGCTCAGTTTCCACTGCAGGGTTTACATAATCCTCTGAGAATAGGCCATAGGTTCTTAAAATTTTAATACAAAAATTATTCACAATTGATTAAAAAGTTTCTATTTCCTTTTTGAAAAACCTTATTAAAGGTGATGGGGAAAACACACTGCATGTAAACACCATTCTTACACAAAATCCTGTTCCAAAAAACCATGGTTTGTACATTAAAAAGCAAAGAATGCTCCCTCCTTTACATTCACAAGAAACTTCCATTAGAAATTCTGCTGTGTGGTGATGAACAGAAAGGTCAAGTTCCCATCCAGCTCGGTGTCTTCTGAACACGTCACCTGCCCCTCCACCAGAGAACCGCTGGCTGCATAATAATGGCACCAGGAGACCGCGGTGCTGGGGCTTGTTGGTTCGAACAAGCAAAATGTCTGCACGTATCTCGGCTCCGCAAAGAACCTGTCAATGCATCCTCCACACCAGGCGGACAATGTAACGCAACAGTCGTAAGATAACCATTTGTGGGTGGTCTTCGGCTGCTTGGTAATTATTCAAAAATACCTGAAACAACAAAAGGAAAGCTTCTTAGTTTCTCCCTAATTTGGGAGTGGGGAGGGGAGGGAGCCCATATTTAAGTGAACAACCAATCCCAGCTTAAACACTATGAAAGGCACCTCTTCACGAGCACTGTATCACAAAGCACGATTCCTCCCTGAGACTGTGAAGAAAACTTGTTTTCATTTCCCTGCAAAGGGGAAGACATCCCTACATAAAGGGCAGGCATACCAATGATTTACTCCTTAAAATAGAAAAAAAAAAAAAAAAAAAAAAAGCACTCAAAAGAATGTTTGAAAAACTCAAAGAGGATGTAAAGCAACTATCTTACCACCCAAGTTAATTGACATTCAAATATGCTGCAGATTCCCTCAGGGGTGAATTTCTGGTAGCTGTAATTTATTTGAGAAACCAGTGATTTGGAGTAATCTGCCCTAAGAAGCTAAGCAAAGTTGTGCAGTGATGCACCATTGTGCCTCTGGCTGCTTGGCTACGATAAACACTGTGACCCATAGGGGTGCCCATGGTCACAGACACAGGCACTGTCAACCCCCATCCTCCTACCCTCTCGGTGTGCGGAGGAAAGAGCAATCCAGAACATAAAAAGCCTCTGTGCCAGTGACCAGCCTATGTTTGTTACAAGCTGAGGAACTGTTCAAAAGGAAATCACCAGCTTATTCAATGCTTTCAGGGTCCTCAGGTCTTCCACAGCGCCCACTTTCAGGTTCTAATCCATCTTGTGGGTAAGTGCAAGGTATAAATTCAAAGTTGCCAAAGGCGGCGGCAACACAACGCATCAACCTCAACGCCATGAGCTACCAACCTGGTTCGCCGTTCAAGTCTGAAATCTGCCCTGGACATTTCTTAATGACGAATCCACACGAGACTGGGCTACGTGACTGTCTCTCCACAAACCCCCTTCTCGCTGAGTGGGGGATGCCTCCAACACACCGTCGCAGGAACCACCGGCCATGAATCAGGGTGAGACAACTGTCCCCTCAGACCCCGAACAGCCCCCACAGACACCAGCTGCAGCTGCAGCTCCACTGTTTACACAAGCTCTGCCTCGCTTGTTTGACAGAATGGGATTGTGATAAGGCCAGGGCATTTCCCCTTTTCCTTCCATAACAAGATTGGAGGAAATCAGCTTTATGTAAGCGATTCCTGTAGAGGCACTCTGTAACCACAGTCTGTGATTTTTATCTGTTTTACACACAAGATTGCTTTGTTTTGATTTAACTTTCAAAATTACTTTGCTGCCTCTGTGTGAGAATAATTTAGGGGAAGGTTAATTTTAGTGTAGACTAATATTAATAGGTTGAAAGAAACTTATTCAAAATAAAACCACAACTTACTAAAATGAAGAAACTGTATGCTATGATGGGCTAAGTAATCAATTCAGGCAGGGAAGTTTTGTGCCAACCTGGTGTCACTGCCATGCTCGGTGTGGCCAGAACATGGGGCTGACTGGGTGTCCACAGTCAACAGGACACCAATGAGGGGGCTGTGTCAACGTGAAGGGCAGACTCCAACTGCTGACACTTGCTAAGTTTCATATTCCAGCACTGGCAGCGTCCAAGGGAAGAAATCTTCTGT
The DNA here is from genome assembly GCF_003255815.1 of Theropithecus gelada. NCBI lineage: Eukaryota > Metazoa > Chordata > Mammalia > Primates > Cercopithecidae > Theropithecus > Theropithecus gelada. The sequence continues at coordinate 6,252,847 of NC_037681.1, forward strand.
CCACTCTTGGAGGACAGCAGGAGGCTGTGACCAAGCTTAAGTAGAAGTCACCTCACGAGAGAATCTTTCCAAGTTTTTAGAGTTCCGCTTTCATCTCAAATGTAAAAGGATATGGGGTGTTCAAAGACATGCTGGACAGGGTGGGGAAAATGCAGGAAATTTTGGCAAAAGTTACACCCAATCTCTGACTCGTGAGAAGATGCTAAAGCATCGCAGTCTGCAAGGGTGCGGGGATGCCTGCCCTCTCAGACGGCGGGCATGACAACATGGCACACGCTTTTAAGTTGACAAGCAATTGCTTTTGGACGACATTCAACAGAGGAAGCCATTACCACGGATTCAAAGAGCTGTGCCAGCCCAGAAAGCATTTGACAGCTGGCACGGTCGGCTGGAGCTGCTGTTGGCTTGAAGCGTATGCCCGTACTGCAAAAGACAGCTGGAGGATGGGCAGCCCCTACCTCTGCAGACTGGCTGCCCTCTTAATACCTGCAGCCATAAAAATTACTGTGGCTTATGGTCAGGGCCTGGTGACACTAAACTGGGGCAAGTGGCCAAAAGCTGCAGTGGGGCGAAGACGCAGAACTAAGACTGACGGCTCAATGCTGCTCAAAGCGCCAACAGCTTCAGCCAGCTCCAGTGAAATCTCCCTGCGATCTAGATGCGTGAGGAGCGGCTGCTACAATTCAGCTCCTAAACCAGGGCCTTTGGTTTTGGGGTGGTGTAAGGGGTCAGGAGGGAGTTTGAAGCGATTAGAGAAAGCCCCCTAAGATGGAATGCACTGGTGAAAGGTCAAAGTAAGGGCACACCCGGAGGCTTCTGGCCAGGGTAGCATATCCAAAATGGAATTGGAAAGTCAGGACTAAAAATGACAATCTCTGTATTGTTGGGGAGCTGCCAGTTAAAAGCAAGTATGACTGAGCCAGGAGCTGTCACTTGCAGTATGAGTGGTCCCTCGCATCTAATGTGGGCTAAGACAATAAACACACCCATAAAGGAGCATCAGCAGCCATGCCTGGACTGTCTTCCTGAGAGCTGCTGTGTCTGCAGAGCTGGCCTCCTGCCTAGAGTCCAGTAAGTCTGCGTCTGCTATAGTGATTCTTAATCAGGTGGAAGCGACATCTGTGTATCACAAGTGCATTTAAGTTCTGCCACTCCTAAACTGGGTAATATAAAAAAGACACACTGTCTTTCCTGATTAAAAGCGTTTTTTAAAAAAACTATTAAAATAAATACAAACAGGGAAGATGCTCCACTCCCTCCTGAAACTTCTGGGTGTCCTCCTCTTTATGGGCTGAACTGTAAACTGTGTCCCCTCAATTCATCTGTTGCAGTTCTAACCCCCCGGACCTCAGACTGTGACTGTAAGTGGAGACAGGGTCATCAATAAGGTGACTAAGTTAAAATGAGGTCACTGTGGGGTGGGCTCTAATCCAAGGTGTTCTTAGACAATCAGGACACAGAAACCCACTGGGGTAGACCACGTGAAGACACGGGATGACGGCATCTACAGGTCTGGAGGCTAAGTCTGCACCAAGATCACAGACTTCCAGCCTCCAGAACTGAGAAAAATAAATTCCTGTTGTGTGAGCCACCCAGTCTCTGGAACTCTGCACAGCAGCCCTAACTGACTAATACACCCTTTCACTGATGCTTATCCATAATTCTCAGTCTGTCACCCTTTAAGTGAAAACAATCCTTCTTACAGGGTTGGATAACTCTGTTTTAGTATAAATTGCAAAAATACTTTAGGAAGATATAGTAACTCATTTGGGTGAAGAAGATTATTTTTAAAGACCAAATTGGCTAGTAAGTTACAATTGAAGTGACCATATATTACAGTTCTCTCGTCTCTCACTCTTTCTCTACCCAGACACACATACACACAATCACAAGTGCACAAAGAGGAGGGCCCCACCCAGTTAGGTACTGTAATCTTCATAGTCTAAATCAAGAGCTATATGAGGACTGGGTTACCTGGAGATAACTGCCTTTTGTGGCCATCCCATGTGTCCAGAAGATGACTCCTTCAACATTCACAACCTTGTATGTCCCGCCAGGAACCAGTTCCTGACAGCCCCTGCTCCTCTCAGGGCAAGGGGCTCCAGTGGCCTTGATGCTGACTGGCATCAGGTGGGGGCCCAACTTCAAGGCACGTGTCTGTGTACCCACTAGGTCTGGTGGTAATAGCTGTGTCGCCAGCACAAAATAGTAAACAAGATAATAAAGTAAGGACAATACAGAGGCAAATAAGATGAGAGGGAGAAAAAACCTGGCCAGAGAGGAAGTCGGGGAGCCAGGGCAGGAAGGCACGAGGGTGAATCCCCACATCGAGCCCCAAAGGAAGAGGAGAATTTCTTGGAAGGACAAGAGGAGAATGGGCAGTGCAGGTGGAGAGAGAAGCTGGGCAGAAGCAGCAAGGCCAAAAGGCAGAAGGGGCCAGCAGTTCAGTAAAGATAATCTAAGTAGTGGATAAGTATTTATCATAAGCCAGAAGGAAAAATCATGCCAAGTTGCAGGATTGCTCCCCCATAGACTGTGCCCTCTAAGTGTAAAGGCATAGGATTCTGTCTCTACAAGTTTCCTCAGCATAGACTTAGGCAGTCTTTCTCTGAAGACATGAACAATGCCCTTTGAGATGGTGTCGAGCATTCGACAGGGAATTCCTAAATAGCTCTTCACACGTCCCCATGACACCAGATGGCACAAGCTCATCTGGGTGGCAACTGGGGAGGAGCTGAGCCACAGGAATGCCCTAGCGTGGGGTTCCTGCTGCCTTGCCAGGGGCTGGCACTGCCACTGCAGCGAGGAACATTGAGTGCAGGGCAGGAGCATCTTTGATTTACACTTGAGACGACCAATCAAGTGTCAGGGAATTTAATGACATTCTAATGCCAAAATAATCACAGAACAACACTCTCTTGCTCAGTCCAGGGAAGCAGATGCTTGGAAAAGAAAAGAGGCCCTGGCTCCAGGGAACTGGTCAGGCTGAACACCAGACATCTATAGAACGCAGCTTTGGATTCAGCTTCACTCCCCAACAGTGAGAGGAGTCAATCCTTTGAAAAGCTGTGTAGGGCACTCCAGGCCTTTGGACTTCGTGTGCCCAAGCTTGGGGATGGAAGAATTGCCATGGCCACCACAAATGAAATAACCTAGCCCACGCTTTTCAGTCCCCACAACAACCCTGAGTGCCAGGGGAGCATTCCCTGCTGTTTTGCAGCCAGTGACTACAGAGTTGGTCAAGCAAGTGACTCAAAGGGTGGTGCAAGACAGTGGCAGGACAGGACGGGTACTCTTGGTCCACATGAAGATGGAATGCCAGAAGCAGGACAGAAGTTAAACGAGGGCTTTCAGGCCAGCACCTTCCCTCTTTGCATGCCCTGTGCCTGTGCCTGTGCCTGTGCCTGTGCTGGGAAGGGCCCGTTGCTCCTCAGACCTGAAGGGGGCCTTGTTTCAGGCTAAGCTGAGGTCACAGAGGTTCTGGAGTGAGAACTGAGAATCACTAAATGATTCCCACAATGCAGCTCAGAATACAGCCCACTCATCCACACTCCAAAGGCACGGTTGACACCCATTGGGCCAAAGGACTCAGTAAGTACATCACTGACCTAGAAATAGCATCGCTCAAGGGGAGACTTAAATTAAAAAAGCACAAATGTGCATAACACAATTTTTAAAAAGGCTGAGATCAGACACGACATCAAGGAGTTATCCTGGGAACCAGGGGTGAGATGTGCCGTAAGACAGCCACAGTTAAGAGTTTCCTGGCAGTCAAAGCAACAAGGGAAAAACAATTTCATCGTCATATCAAAGCAAGCTCAATTCCTAATTCTAAGAGGCATTCAAAAACAAGGTATACCTATACAACTCTGAGATGCAGAGGAATTTAACTTACTCAAAAACTTGTTTCTTTCAGAATTTCAACACTAAATGTATAGGGTGTCCTGAAAGTTATTTTTTATATATAAGTATTTATACATACACTATATATTATTATATATTATATATAATATATAATAGGAGGCTGAATTTTGGACTGTGAGACCAGGAAGGACAGAGGGAGTCTCTGTTCCAGGCTCAGGCAACTGAGGAAGCAGTCTCTCTCTGGTTGGTGTCTGATCCCCACAGGCTGCAGAAGAGAGGGCCTGGGATGGACATCCAGGAGCCTGGGAATACCCAGGGGCTGTCACGGCATCTTTAGGGACACTGAGGTGGCAGGGTGGGACAGAGGACTAGGAGTCGCCCCCCTGGTTCTGTTAGAACTACCACCCCACTACCCGTTCATAACCCAGCAGTCTAAACAGCATTTTAACTGGCAACCGAGTGACACAGAGGTCAGAGAGAAAAAGGCCCAGCACATAGTCAGCATCATGTGGAGCTCTTCAGGAAGATCCGGTCTCTCTCCACTTTCAGACCAACCACCACAGTCAAACGGCAGCTGAGCTGGTATTTCAGTGCTGGTTCCACATGCATGCTGTTTTCAGGTGTCAGAGGAGATTGCTACAATACTGCCCAACACCAAATCCACTTTCTGTTCATCACCAAGGCAACAGGGATATTTGCATAGCTTGTGCCTACTGCACTTTGATGTCACCACAGCTGGGGAAAGGGCACTGGGAAGTTCCCTCCCAGATGCATGGTACCTTCACCCCAAACCAGTAGAGCACTCTCCTCCAGTGCTGCAAAGCTATGGGTGCTGCAGCTGATTTGCTATGGTGACAATGTGGTCTTCAGAAGTCAGATAAAAACTACATTTGCATAAGCCAAACTTTTATCCTATTTTTGACACACTATTTCAAAGAAATTATGATAGTTAAGGCTTCTTGTGAGACAAATCTCTTCTCCAGTGAATGTTGGGGTGAGGCTGTGCACTGAGGCTCTTCAGGCAGCGCAGCACAGCCCTCCACTTGGTAGGTCTCTAGCCTGTCAGACTCCAGACCTGGTGCTGGCTAAAGTGGGGAATGACTCCCGCCTGCCACTTTGGAAGTCGTCACTGTTCTATGGCCAACCACAGAGAAGACACAGATTGTTCTGACATCTGTGTGAGGCACCAGTAGTTGGAATATTAGATTCAGAGAAGAAACACACTGTTTCAAAATGTTCCAGCCTCAGAAAAAAGCTAAGTGAGATGTAATATAGTTTAACCACAACTAAAACCTCTCCACTTTGTTTCAGGTGGTAGAAGTCTAGTGAAGGATGATACGAGAAGCTTATTAGTTTTGAGCGTCTGCAGCAGGGCCAAGTCTTAGTTTGTGTGCATCTTCATTTCCTCCTCAAGAGATTAAAAAAAAACAAAACCCCAGTTAGACCTCCTGAAGTCCCCTTCTAGGCACCTGCATCTCCTTCCTCATGGTTACGTGTTCATGGCCTTGATCCAGAGCAGCCAGGCAGCCCTGCAGGTGTAGGACCTGCCAAACAGATGAGCACTCACACGTGGTGCAAACAAGCACAACTCCTCTAGCCCAATGCCCACCCAGCCATTTAAGCACACACCAGTGCCTCAGCCTCATCTCACATTTGCCTACACCCAGACACAGCATGTGCAGTAGGGTCAACCACACAACTCGTTTAAAAAGCAGTTCCAGAGTATTTAAAAGATAAGACAGGTGAACAGAGCTCCTGGCATCTCCCTTTCTAAACGCCAAAGACCCACTGAAAAATGTTTCAATTACAGTTCAAAGTGAGAGGAAACAGAATTATGATAATAGATGATAATACGAATTTTCTAGCTCCATCTCTAAAAGTTCTTACTTAATCTTCACTATATGCCTAAGGGATAGACCAGGAAATGGGCCTCCTAAAGGTTAAGGGTAGAGCCAGGGTTCTAGGTCTGACCCCAAAGTCCCCACGCTTCATGTTTTCCTACGAGATCACACTCTGGCTTCAACAAGTAACAGAACATGCTTGTTTGGAAAACCAGCAATCCATAGTCCACACAATCCCAGCCACATGTGCTCCCAAAAGTCTGAGGGAAGAACCAAAGAGCTCATCACCTCTGGCCATTGTACTTGTGGGATGGAAATGGGGTGGTCTAAGACAGGCAAGGAAGGCTCCTAAACCCAAACACTGAGCTGCCTCTTCCAGCTCTAAGGAAAACTCTTGCTGAACCTGAAAACTGTGCCACTGATCAACGGCAGGTACATGAGGAGCTTATCTAAGCTTATCTAAGCTCCTCATGACTGCTTTTGTTATGAAAACTGGCATTCCATAAACTCATGTGAGTGAAGTGTTGGGCAACCTATCATTGTATGAGTTACGTCTAATTTGAACTTAATATCTGATGTGCAGATTTCCATGATTCTTTTCACAGCCAGTAACAGAAAGCAACTTCTTTTACTAAACTCCAACATTCAATTAATGAAGACCTCCAAAGTACGCTGAGACCACACATTTGGATTTGTGTTCAGTTTGTGCAATTACCAACAAGCAGGCTAAACTTTAGTCCTTGCCTTTGTACATTATTCACAGAAGAATGACTACCATTTATAAAAACAAGAATGAGACAGCACTGGGGATTTCACTTCTCAAGAAGGAGAGCATATAAGTATTTCAAATTCATATATAGTATAGGAAAATGCTAATGTAATAACATATTAAATTCTTTCCATCAAAATCAGTCTGCAAGCCACCTTCTCAACTCTACTTTGTCTGATTCAGGGCTAGATTTTGGTCTACGTGCACTTCAATCAATTCATGTCTGCACATGCCCTGGACAGAGTAGGAAGTAGGCAGTGTAAACAAAAGATCACTATTTCTTGTGATCAAACAGTGAAAGGGTTTTCATTCACTGCTGGCCTCATCTGGAGAGCAGCTTCATGTGCTGCTGTCCACTGCAGCACACCACCAGGACATGCCCAGGTCACAGTTAGCCAAGAGCAGTGTTCCTGCACATGGAGTGACTTGAGCTGGACAACCTGACTGCGAAGAACCTAGAAGCCACAGAAGGAAAACAACTCCAGCTTCAGTATTACGGGTGGTGGAGGGGAAAGAGGGAGGCATGTTGGTTGCAGAACGGCTCCAGTTATTCCAAGAGCAAGCATTTTTACATTCTAAGGGCTTTGGATCGCAGCCCCGGCCCATGGTCAAGACTCCCACCCAAGTAGACACTACCCTTCTAGTACCTCTGTTCCACATCTACAGAGGATCGCAATCTATCCTTGCTGGCACTGCGTCCAGCAGATGAACCGGCACATGCACTCACACAGTTTGGGTGATGAAAGAAACTGGCAACAGCTACTGAAGAACAGTCTGGCTGTCTTGGGCTGACACACTCACGAGGAAGAGAAGGTGCAGGCTGCAGAAATACAAACACTGCACCACTCAGGTAAAGGCAAGCTGCTCACTTTCTCACAAATTCCAAAATAAAGATTTAGCTTCTCAGAGAACCTCTCTTCCCTCCATGCCCACTAATATCCCTGTGCTACCTAGCCTTTACCAACAGCCTCCCTACTCTCCACTAGGAGTCTCAAAGCTTGGAGTCTTAGAGAGCGCCCCGCACAGCAGACCTGCATAGGAAGAGCTGTGAGCGTCAGTGGCCCTCTGGCCATAGTTCATTCAGCAACAAATGCCTTTTAAGAGCTCCATGACCTTCACAGCCCCTGGGCTTTGTCCCACAACTGGTTCTCCCTGTGCCTGCACTACTGGTGCCTCCTGCCAAATCTTTAAGAATCTGAGCATCAAAATAAACATTGAGAGTAACGCATTGTAGCCCATTGAATAAAACAGGAATCCATGAATCCAAGTTGGTATACTAAATAATTATATGAGAGAGAAAGGAAAGCTCTTCGTCCTTTACAAGCTCTGTCATATTACAAATGGAAAAGTACTAACTTCACAGTGGAAGACACCACCTTGGATCAAAGTGAACCTCATCAGTAACAGGACAAATGGACATCATGTGCCTCCTGCTGTGCCACACTAAGGACACCTCACCTCTGGAGTGCTCCTGTCAGAAATGCAAAATGTGAGTCTCATCATGCAGAAATATCAGATAAATCAAATTCAGGGAGTCTGTAAATTACAACTGCCCTGATCCTTCAAAAATGTCACTGTCATAAAAGACAAAGACAGAGGATGGTTCCAAACTAATGGAGCCAGAGGTAAGACACTTGAATTCAATGCATGATCCTACATTGGCTCTTGGGCCAGAAAATACATTTTTTCTTTTTTTTTTTTTTTCCTGAGAAGGGCACTGTTGGGACAAGTGGTAACATTTGAATAAGGTCCACAGATCAGATAACAGTTCTGTAAAACTATTTGTGAATTTTGATAATTACACTGTGGTTACACAAGGGATTACTCTTATTTTTGGGAAATACATACTGAAGTATTTTTAGTGTAGAAAAAGCAGTATCATGTCTGTAGTTTATTCTAAAATAAACTGTACACGTGTACAAAGTGGGAAAACATGAAAACAAATGGGGCAGATATAAAAGGGTGGTTCTTTGTGTCATTCTTGCAACATTTTTGTAAGTCTGAAATTATTTCAAAATGAAGTTACCAAAATCCACTGTAGTAGTAAAACTCCGACTGAATAGAGGGGCCAGGCCGTTCAGCCCGGCAGGGTCAGCTGGGAATGACACTGCATCGGGAGAGAAGAGGGGACATGCACTGGGACTTTGCGCTCACCTGTGCCTCTCTCACCTCCTCCTTCAAGGATTCAGCCTCCACAGCTCCGTCTCAAACGCTTCCCCACTGCCCTTAAGTGGACTGAATACATGACAACTACACGACAACTTCCTCTATTTCTCTAACTGGAAAAACGGGAAAATATCCTGTCAGGCTTCGCAAGGCTCATGGCAATAAAAGACTAACACTTTAGACAAGGCATTGTAATAGCATTAAGCAAATAAAGACAGTCAGTATTTAAAAGGTTAATATCCATCCGAAAGCAGCGCAGTGAGGTACACTGCTTGCCAAGAGAGGATAATTCCCTTGTGAAGACAGCAGGTAATTTGAATTCATTATTTCCCAAAACGGCCTCCCATTACCTTCCCAGATTTCTGCCCCCAATATTTAACAATGGACCATTAAGTGTGATTCCAGACAATGGACTGTTTTTAATCTAACAAGTATCAAGACGGGTGTCTGTGGCTTTGAAGATCACTGTGTCACTATCCAGAGTATTATCCAGTGTTTTGAACTATTTTTTTTTTTTTTAGACGGAGTTTCACTGGACTACAATGGCGCAATCTCAGTTCACTGCAACCTCCGTCTCCTGGGTTCAAGCGATTCTCCTGCCTCAGCCTCCCGAGTAGCTGGGATTACAGGCACCCACCACCACGCCCAGCTAATTTTTTGTTTGTTTTTTTTTTTTTTTTTTTTTTTTTT